>NC_058103.1:69923712-70226742 GCF_020171115.1 Neogale vison
CAATATACAGTAACAGTCCCCTTACAGGCAAAAAAATGGCACTAAGTTCATATCTCTCAATAGTTACCCTGAATGTTAATGGGCTAAATGCCCCAATCAAAAAACACAGGGTATCCGAATGGATAAAAAAACAAAACCCATCTATATGTTGCCTACAAGAAACTCATTTTAAACCCGAAGACACCTCCAGATTTAAAGTGAGGGGGTGGAAAAGAATTTACCATGCTAATGGACATCAGAAGAAAGCAGGAGTGGCAATCCTTATATCAGATCAATTAGATTTTAAGCCAAAGACTATAATAAGAGATGAGGAAGGACTCAATATCATACTCAAAGGATCTGTCCAACAAGAAGATCTAACAATTTTAAATATCTATGCCCCTAACGTGGGAGCAGCCAACTATATAAACCAATTAATAACAAAATCAAAGAAACACATCAACAATAATACAATAATAGTAGGGGACTTTAACACTCTCCTCACTGAAATGGACAGATCAACAAGGAAATAAAGGCCTTAAATGACACACTGGACCAGATGGACATCACAGATATATTCAGAACATTTCATCCCAAAGCAACAGAATACACATTCTTCTCTAGTGCACATGGAACATTCTCCAGAATAGATCACATCCTCAGTCCTAAATCAGGTCTCAGCCAGTATCAAAAGATTGGGATTATTCCCTGCATATTTTCAGACCACAATGCTCTGAAGCTGGCACTCAATCACAAGAAGAAAGTTGGAAAGAACCCAAATACATGGAGACTAAACAGCATCCTCCTAAAGAATGAATGGGTCAACCAGGAAAATAAAGAAGAATTGAAAAAAATTATGAAAATTATGGAAACAAATGATAATGAAAACACAATGGTTCAAAATCTGTGGGACACAACAAACGCAGTCCTGAGAGCAAAATATATAGAGGTGCAAGCCTTTCTCAAGAAACAAGAAAGGTCTCAGGTACACAACCTAACCCTACACCTAAAGGAGCTGGAGAAAGAACAAGAAAGAAACCCTAAACCCAGCAGGAGAAAAGAAATCATAAAGATCAGAGCAGAAATCAATGAAATAGAAACCAAAAAAACAATAGAACAAATCAACGAAACTAGGAGCTGCTTCTTTGAAAGAATTAATAAGATTGATAAACCCCTGGCCAGACTTATCAAAAAGAAAAGAGAAAAGACCCAAATAATTAAATCATGAATGAAAGAGGAGAGAGCACAACTAACACCAAAGAAATACAGACAATTATAAGAACATACTATGAGCAACTCTACACCAACAAATTTGACAATCTGGAAGAAATGGATGCACTCCTAGAGACATATAAACTACCACAGCTGAACCAGGAAGAAATAGAAAACCTGAACAGACCCATAACCAGTAAGGAGATTGAAACAGTCATCAAAAATCTCCAAACGAACAAAGGCCCAGGGCCAGACTGCTTCCTGGGGGAATTCTACCAAACATTTAAAGAAGAAGTAATTGCTATTCTCGAAACTGTTTCAAAAAATAGAAATGGAAGGAAAACTTCCAAACTCATTTTATGAGGCCAGCATCACCTGGATCCCAAAACCAGACAAGGATCCCATCAAAAAAGAGAACTACAGACCAATATCCTTGATGAACACAGATGCAAAAATTCTCATCAAAATACTAGCCAATAGGATTCAACAGTATATTAAAAGGATCATTCACCACGACCAAGTGGGATTTATTCCAGGGCTGCATGGTTGGTTCAACATCCACAAATCAATCAGTGTGATACAACACATTAATAAAAGAAAGAACAAGAACCATATGATACTCTCCATAGATGCTGAAAAAGCATTTGACAAAGTACAGCCTCCCTTCCTGATCAAAGCTCTTCAAAGTGTAGGGACAGAGAGCACATACCTCAATATTATCAAAGCCATCTATGAAAAACCCACTGCAAATATCATTCTCAATGGAGAAAAACTGAAAGCTTTTCTGCTAAGGTCAGGAACACGGCAGGGATGTCCATTATCACCACTGCTATTCAACATAGTATTAGAAGTCCTAGCCTCACCAATCAGACAACAAAAGGAAATGAAAGGCATCCAAATCGGCAAAGAAGAAGTCAAACTATCACTCTTCTCAGATGATAAGATACTATATGTGGAAAACCCAAAAGACTCCACTCCAAAACTGCTAGAACTTGTACAGGAATTCAGTAAAGTGTTGGGATATAAAATCAATGCACAGAAATCAGTTGCATTTCTCTACACCAACAACAAGACAGAAGAAAGAGAAATTAAGGAGTCAAACCCATTTTCAATTGCACCCAAAACTATAAGATACCTAGGAATAAACCTAACCAAAGAGGCTAAGAATCTATACTCAGAAAACTATAAAGTACTCATGAAATAAATTGAGGAAGACACAAAGAAATGGAAAAATGTTCCATGCTCCTGGATTGGAAGAATAAATATTGCGAAAATGTCTATGCTACCTAAAGCAATCTACACATTTAGTGCAATTCCTATCAAAGTACCATCCATCTTTTTCAAAGAAATGGAACAAATAATCCTAAAATTTATATGGAACCAGAAAAGAACTCAAATAGCCAAAGGAATATTGAAAAAGAAAGCCAAAGTTGGTGGCATCACAATTCTGGACTTCAAGCTCTATTACAAAGCTGTCATCATCAACACAGCATGGTACTGGCACAAAAACAGACACATAGATCAATGGAACAGAATAGAAAGCCCAGAAATAGACCCTCAACTCTATGGTCACCTAATTTTCCACAAAGCTTGAAAGAATGTCCAATGGAAAAAAGACAGCCTCTTCAATAAACGGTGTTGGGAAAACTGGACAGCCACATGCAGAAAAACGAAATTGGACCGTTTCCCTACACCACACATGAAAATAGACTCAAAATGGATGAAGGACCTCAATGTGAGAAAGGAATCCATCAAAATCCTTGAGGAGAACACAGGCAGCAACCTCTTCGACCTCAGCCACAGCAACATCTTCCTAGGAACATCGCCAAAGGCAAGGGAGGCAAGGGCAAAAAGGAACTATTGGGATTTTATCAAGATCAAAAGCTTTTGCACAGCAAAGGAAACAGTTAACAAAACCAAAAGACAACTGACAGAATGGGAGAAGATATTTGCAAGCAACATATCAGATAAAGGGCTAGTGTCCAAAATCTATAAAGAACTTAGCAAACTCAACACCCAAAGAACAAAGAATCCAATCAAGAAATGGGTAGAGAACATGAACAGACATTTCTGCAAAGAAGACATCCAACAGACACATGAAAAAGTGCTCCATATCACTCGGCATCAGGGAAATACAAATCAAAACCACAATGAGATACCACCTCACACCAGTTAGAATGGCTAAAATTAACAAGTCAGGAAAAGACAGATGCTGGCGAGGGTGCGGAGAAAGCAGAACCCTCCTACACTGTTGGTGGGAATGCAAGCTGGTGCAACCACTCTGGAAGACAGCATGGAGATTCCTCAAAATGTTGAAAATAGAACTACCCTATGGCCCAGCAATTGCACTGCTGGGTATTTACCATAAAGATACAAACGCAGTGATCTGAAGGGGCACGTGCACCCAAATGTTTATAGCAGCAATGTCTACAATAGCCAAACTATGGAAAGAACCTAGATGTCCATCAACAGATGAATGGATAAAGAAGAAGTGGTATATATGCACAATGGAATACTATGCAGCCATCAAAAGAAATGACATCTTGCCATTTGCAATGACGTGGATGGAACTAGATGGTATCATGCTTAGTGAAATAAATCAAGCAGAGAAAGACAACTATCATATGATCTCCCTGATATGAGGAAGTGGAGATGCAACATGGGGGGTTAAGGGGGTAGGAGAAGAATAAATGAAACAAGATGGGAGTGGGAGGGAGACACACCATAAGTGACTTTTAATCTCACAAAACAAACTGAGGGTTGCTGGGGGGAAGGGGTTAGGAGAAGGGGGGTGGGGTTATGGACATTGGGGAGGGTATGTGCTATGGTAAGTGCTGTGAAGTGTGCAAACCTGGCGATTTACAGACCTGTACCCCTGGGGATAAAAATATAGTATATGTTTATTAAAAAAAATAAAAAATTAAAAAAAAATACTTCTCTGATTATTGAGTTTAAAGTATCAATTTGTCACTCATTGTTTTTAAGATTTTACTTATTTATTTGAGAGAAAGAGGGTGTGCATGAGTGTGGTGGAGGAGTAGAGGGAGAGGCCAAACAGACTCCATGATTAGCACAGAGCCTCAATGGGGACTTGATCTTATGACTGCAAGATCATGACCTGAGCTAAAATCTAGTGTGACATTTAACTGACCAATCCACCCAGGCATTCTCCTACTTGTCATTCTTTATCACAGCATATTAATTTAATTCTCTGCCTTACACTAATTTCTAGTCTAACATTTTCTCATTTACTTTTTTTTGAAATTATTTTTTATTATCTGTATACCTGTGCTAGAATGTAAGTTCCAATAAGGGTGAAGACCTCTTCTGTCTCATTCACAACTGTGAACCAAGGACTTAGAATAACATTTGGCATAAGAGATCATACATATAAATGTTGAATGACTGAATAGGAATAAAGTCAGTCTTGGATCTTCAAGGTTATATAGATAAAAAAAATTTTTTTTAATTTATTTGACAGTCAGAGATCACAAGTAGGCAGAGAGGCAGGCAGAGAGAGAGGAAGGAAAGCAGGCTCCCTGCCGAACAGAGAGCCTGATGCGGGGCTTGATCCCAGGACCCTGGGATTATGACCTGAGCCAAAAGCAGAGGCTTTAACCCACCGAGCCACCCAGGCGTCCTTATAGATAAAATTTTTAATGAAATGACCAAGTCATGTAATAAAATTGATCACAATGAAAATGACAAGTAGAAGTGTCCAAAAAGCAGTATGTATTTAATAAATATCCATATATGATTAATATTAATTGGAAAGTAAAGTAATAAGGGACAAACTTGACTAAAATATTTAGATAGTGCATTAAGAAAAGATAAAAGTAATAAGCATAAATAAGAGTTTGAGCTAAAAGTTCAAGATCTGTAAGGAAAAACAGTTCAACTTAAAACTCTGTAAGGAATGCCTGGGTGGCTCGATAAGTGTCGGACTTCTGATTTCAGCTTAGGTCATGATCTCAGGGTGCTGAGATGGTGCTCCAGGTCAATGTCCCTGCTCATCAGGGTATCTGCTAGAGATGCTCTCCCTCTTCCTCTGCACCTCCCCTCACTTGTGTGTGTGCACACCTGTTCCCTCTTTCATATAAATAAATAAATAAATAAATCTTTAAAAAATAAAAAAAATCTTTAAGATGACAGAAAAGGGTATAGTTTTTGCATAATTTGGGCAAGAACAATATTATGTAGTTTGCACATACTTGGAAGAAAAGCAGCTAGCCTTAATATTGTCACCAAGAAATGACTTCATATATTGCAAGCAATATAGTTTAGGATACCAGTCAACTCACCACATTAAAATGAAATATTGTTAGGAATTTGCTATATATCCTTGGTTTAGGCATAAAAATGGGTGACAGTGTGGGATAACCCAATCAGGACTTTCTCATTTAATTATTTACTCATGAAATTAAGGAGGGGGACTAAGAAATATTGGGTTTGAGTTTTGTATTAAGTGTGCAAATCTAGACTTGCTTGTCTGTGAACATATGGTATTCTATATATGGACTGTTTTTTCTCAATGACTTATCTCTATCAGTTAAATTCTGAAAAAAATTGTAGAAAGCATATTGATCTTGTTTGGATTCCTCAGCTTATCTATCACTGAAAAGACTGGTTCCTAAATGGGAGACCTGACAGTTTATTCTCTTGAAGTCCTGACTAATAATAGGGATCGTAGTGATCTTGAGAGAATTGTTGTAAATATACTACTCCAACTATTTTCACTGTTACTGTTTGCCAAGGATGAGGTTGCCCAGGTATAGGAGTTAGAGTGGGGAGTTGTTAACACAATATCACTAGCTGAATATGGAAACTGAGCATTTTAGGTTTCTTTTTTAAATATCTTCTAAGATCTAAATGAACCAATAGGCAATCAAGAACATCCTGCAAATTAGAAAAGGCCTGCAAGTCTATCTTAAACAGTTATTTCCTCATCCTTTCATTTATTCAGAGACATTTATGAGATGTCTGTAGTGTAACTGGCCTTGTTCAGGGTTCTTGTTCCTTGTTTGAGACATTTACTTGCAGCTGGGGGTCTTTGGAAATATGTGCCAATGCTCCTGCCATTTACTTATACTCTTGATGTGACATATTTGACAAGGCTCTGAATATTAGTTCTTAAAAGATAACAATTTTGCAACGAAGGGAAGTAACATGAACTATTTTACAAAATGCTTAGATCAATCTTTTTCTATATGAAAAAATAAAATAGTAACTTAAGAGAAGAAACAGGAGAAGTTCCCCCAAGAAAAAAGAGATGCTGAATAAGATGTTTGAAAGGAGAAAGAAATCTCACCAGCAGAGATCTGGAAAGTGTATGGATACTATCTGAATATAGGTTGGTATTTATTTTAGTGTAGAGGGAAAAAAAAAAAGAGTTTGTCCTTGTCTTGTCGTGTTTCAAAACTTTAAGCTTAAAAGAAAAAAAAAATCAAAAGTAGGCCTGTCCAAGAATAGGGAGTTGTCTGTTATTATGGCAATATTGTAAGATTAATATCCAAAAATTCCATAACATCTCTATTCAAGTAAAAGATGATGAACAGTGCCTCACCTGTAAGTCTTTATGTCTCTATATATGAGAACTACAAAGACAAGAGAGAGTTCACTTAAGACCACGGACAGATTTCTTATGACATTGAATATAAATTTGGAGTCAAATTTAAATTTTAAATTTAAAAAGATTTGAACTCAATAAGAAAATTTGTTGAAATTTAAAAAAAATAAGCAATGAAAAAAAATAAGAAAGGTTATAATACTGCATTCACTCAGTGAAGAAACCAAAAGGATGACTCATATTTTATGAGATAAATATTTCTCTCTCAGTTAAAAAATAAAATAAATATTAATTGGTGGGTAAAAACTAAAAACAAAAATATTCAAGAAAAATAATATTCAAGTATACTTTTAATAGGATTTTAATTGAAATTACATAGAGAAATTAGAGAACTTTGGGCTATTTAATGAGCAGCATGTGCATATTGTTATAACCACTATGCATAATGTAAGCTAAATTATTCTTCTCTCAATGTTATTGATCTCATTCCATAATATTAACAATCATTACAATAGCAGGCATTTATGCAGTACTTAAAATGTGTTTGTTCTTTTTATGAACAGCTTGACTAATTCTCAAATAGAAAAGCCACTTGGGCAATTATCTGGTTAAATTTGTGTTTTTTTAACTGACGATCAGAAGCTTAGGAACAATAATGGATAATATACTGTATCTTATATCCTCATAGATAACTAATAAGCACATATTCAGATGAGTTAAAAATGAATAATATTGAAATATTTGTCAAGTATATTAATATATAAAGGGATATAGATGCAAATTCTCTTGAAAAATAGGCATTGATCTTAACTTTGCTTCCCATTTTACTTTCTTCTTTCCTTCACTTTTTTGCACTAAACTATTATTTGCCATAAAACTAAGAAAACATATGCATCAGCATATCCTCTACCCAGTGGATCCTAAGAGTTAATTTATTGGCAGATTTCATGCAAAATTAATAAGAATGGTAGAGAAATAATAAGCTGAGTGTATTAAATTTTCCTATTAGAAAATATTACCTGATTTTTTTGTGTAGGCCTACTCATATATCTTTTTGGTAGATAGCAGGGCATAAAAGGGCATGTTTATAGCTATAAAATATTTATATTCAAAAAAGAGAAAGTAAGTTCATATGACCACTGTTAGAAATTTTAGAATTTGGAAGTTAAAAACAAACAAACAAAACGAGAAACTTTAAGAAGCAATAGTTACTGTTTATGGTTTCATTCTCCCAGGAGATAAATTAGATGTAATGTGGATCTGTGAAAAGAGGATTGAAATAGGAATCAGCAGGCCTAGCTAGACACTTGTAAACCCTTCAGCAAAATATAGCTAACTCCTTAGTCAATGTACTTTACTTTTGTAAGCCTCAGTTGTCTTAACTTTTGTGTACGAAATGACTTTATCTACTCTGAGTAACCAAACTGGTTATTATGAATAACAATAATATAAATGAAAACATTTTTTACATTCTGAAAGTACTATGGTATACTTAGAGTAAGCCAAATGATAAAGCTCATGGTACACTTTTGTTAAGACCATAGACTTCCTGGTCCAGGGAACAGCATTTGAGATGACGAAGCAATGGGTAACATAATTGTGGTCAAGGAGGGAAGCCAGAAATCAAGGCCACAGAAGACATAGGAAATATCATTTCCAAAGTGTGAGACAAAGCTGTTAATGGGAAATTATTCATAGAGACAAGAGCCAAAAGAAACAGCCAGAAAAACCAAATCTATCACCTGTGGGGATGGATGGTTGTGAGGGAGGCTGTTGACAACTGGAGAGCACAAAAGACACTTTATTGTGCTTATTTTATGATACTGAGCCTGGAATCTGATGCATTAAAGGGGCAATATTGTACTGGATGACATTTAAGAGAGAATACCTCAAGGCAATAACTTCCATATTAACCCTCATAAGTCAGTGCCATTCTCTCCTTTACAGTATGAACAAGAAATATTATTACAGGGAGATGAAAGGATATACCAACTTTTGCATAGTTAGTAGTTGCAGTAATATGGCCTATGGAACCTGTGCTTTTGTTTCCAAACTTTTGGGGAAGGTACGGTCATACAGAGTTACCCATAAAGTTAAAAATTATGTATACCCCACATTTGTTAACTTAAAACTTCTTTTTCTATGTTATAAGCCAATTAATTTTGTCTTGTAATGCTCTTGTTACAGGGAACTACAAAATCAATAAAAAAGCCAAAATCCTTTTTTTTTTCAGAATCCAATAACTATAAACAAAGTACACTGAAAAGTTTTGTATTTTTATGCAATAAAAAACTGTGTTCACAGTACTATTATACATTAAAATTATTGGTTGTTACCAATCATATGAAATAAAAATTTAAAAAATTGATTTAAAGAATTATACTTTACAGTAGATCCTAAAGGAAATATAAAGGTCAAGGTAATGGTGCTTTCATAGCAAAAAAATATCTAAGTGTCAGTTCAAGCTAGGAGAAACAAATCATAAGACTGTGCTGATCAGTTACTTCATGAATGATACCAAGAAATTGTCAGAGGTAAATAAAATCAAGTCCAGTATATTTTTAAAGTCCTAAGTTTTAGAAAACTAGTAACATGTAAAACCAGGATGATTTCAGAAGTTATTTGTGAATATCTATTTCTCTTTATACTGCTTTATTGAGTAGTTTTTTGTTCAATTTATTATTATTATTATTTTTTTATAACGAGGACATCTTGTCTATTCCACATTACTGTATATGATATACCTGTGTAAATGGGAATATAAATGAATTTGCACTAATTTGGCTGTCAATTTTAATATTTTGCTGTAATTTTGACAAAATGAACAAGGGAATTTGTAGATGTTTGCTCAGCTTGAATGCTGGCCATGTTTCACTGGTGGTTTTATAATACTAGGGTTTAAAAGGTCATCCAGGCATGCTTTAAAGTAGATTTTAATATAACATAACCATCAAATACAATACTATTTTATATTTTTATTTATGATATCTTTACCCTAAGTATAATTACTTCTGCACCATTTTCTTTCAGTATTGGAAAATGAATTAACTATCTTTATAAACAAAACTTTTAAGTTTTGTCAAATTGTACATTTCCAAAAAATAAACAAAATTTACAGAAGTACTAAATTTTTTCTTTTTTGAAGAACCACCATTGTTGCCTGATTTGTACTTTATGTCAACCCCAGTGTTGTTCCTTACTGACCGTATGAAATAATGAATATTTTCATAGTTCTTGACCAATTGACTATGTTGAGGCTAATGAAAAATAATTGTATATTTTAGATATGTAGAAAAGACTTTAAACCATATCCTCATTAACTCCAGTTCTCTTTCTCTAAAATTGTTTAAAATATTTTTTGCTAAAATTTAACTACATTTACTCTTCATTTTAACTCCAGGGAAAAAGTGGAAAAAGTTTTTATTCTCAAGATATATTTTTAAAGAGCCTTATTGAATTAACCTCTTTCTCTTCCCCTCCTCTTTGTATTGATAAAATAAAAAAAAATTTATTCTTATTTTATACAGATTCATTTAAAAATTTTATTAACAAGTTAACATACAATAAAGGGACTTTTTGTGTGGACATGATTTCATTTATCTGGAGAAAATACTTATGTGTAAGATTGCTGGGTCATATGTGTATATAGAACTTTATGAGAGACCAGTGAACTATTTCTCAAAGAACCCACACCATTTTGCATTTCCAGAAGCAATTTATGAGAGTTCCAATCCTCCCTACTCTCCTTATCCTCATCAACATTTGATACTGTCATTATTTTTTATTTTACACTTATTACCAGTGTAAGATTTGCATTTTCACAATAACGTTGAGTGAATGTTTTAATGTTGAACATCTTTTCATATGTTTATTTTCCATAAGTTCATCCTCTTTAGTGATGTTTGTTCAAGTCTTTGACCATTTTAAAATTGGGTTATTTGTCTTATGTTATAGAGAGTTTTATTTGTTTTATTATGTTGTAGAGTTCTTAATTATAGTCTGTATATAACATATTGTAGATATATTTTTGGTCAGATATGGGCTTTGCAAATATATTCTCCTGCTCAGTAGTTTGTCTTTTAGTTTTCTTGATAGTGCTTTACGTGAAACAAAGTTTTAAATTTTGATGAATTCCATTTTATCAATTTTTTTCTTTTACAGAATGCGTTTGCATGTCATGTCCAAGAGCTTTTTACCTAGCCTCAGATCATGATATTTTCTTCCATGTCCCCTTCTAAAAGGTTTACAATTCATTTTATTTTTAGATTTACAAAACAATTGGAACCACTTTTTGTAAATGGAGAGAGTATTAGATTGAGGTTCATTTTTTTGCATATGGTTGTTCAGTTTTCCAACACCATTTATTGGCAAAATTCTCCATTCTCCATTGAATTGCTTTTGCACCTTTGTCAGAAATCAACTGACCATATTTGTTAGTGCTATTTCATTGCTCTTTCTGTTCCATAGATCTGTGTGTCTGTTCTTTGACCAGTGTCTTGATTACTATAGCATTATTTTGAGTCATAAAATCAGAAAGTGACATTCCTCTCACCTCATTCTTTTTTTCCAAAAATGTGTTGTTATTCTACTTCTTGTGTACTTTCAAAGAGGCTTTAGAATTAGCTTCACAGATGAATTTCCTTGAGGTTCTGATGTACCTTTTATTAAACTTCTCGATTTCAGGTTTGTACATTAGATGAATTGACTGCAGAAACAAATGGTTTAAAAACATATTACACAATTTAAATGAAGAGACAAGAAACTTAAATTCTTACTAATGAGAAGAAAGTTAAGTCATATTAATAAATCTAATATTAATATGTCGAAGTGATTTTTAAGAACTGCACTTAAGTATTAGAATTTATCCTCTGAGATGTACTACAGGGTACTTTCCAAAAACAGGAAAGATTTGTTTAAGAAAAGGAAAATTATGAAATGTTTGTACATTAGAAAGAAAAAAATAAACTCTGTTAATACAAAACAGAATGATCATTCTAAAAATGTTTAAAAGTAGTGTGATTCTACAGGAAACTAATGTGTATGAGAAGAAAGGAGAGAGTAAGAAAGAGAGGCAATTCCAGAAAATTGCTGAAGGAAGAGTACTAGCCACTGAATCTGCCAAATCAGACATCTGATGTCCAAGAATAGTTTTGGGAACATTGTTCCCATTACTCCATTGGAGCTTTGAGTAACTAGCAGAAGGATATGATGTTTCTCTTCATCGCCCCCTAGAGATTTTAAAATGGAACAAGAAGTGCTTTTTTTTTTTTCAGACATTATTAGAGGAAGTAAAGGGTATTTAAGACAACAAAAAAGATGCTCTGTTAGGAGGTTAAGAAGATGATGGAGTAGGAGGACCCTCAACTTACTGTGTCCCACTTTTACAAACTAGGTATCTGCACCTAAGTCAGTAAACCAGAAAGTGATCTGACAGAACAAACTCCACAACTACATATAGACAAGAAATTGTATCTGAAAGTTTAGAAGTCAGGGAGGCAGAAAGAGAGAGAGAGGCTGCCTGCAGGAGGGAGGGAGCTATGCATGTGAAGACAGCAGAGAAGTGGGCCCTCACACAAGGGAATTCACATGAGGAAGAACAATTCCATAGCTTTTCAAAAAACAGGTTTCAAAAAATAGGATTTGAAAAACAAAGGGGCCAAATTCTATGAGTTTGTAAAATAAGGGGACTGGGACTTGGAGCCTGGAACTTCAAAAGTCGGCTGACTAAGCCCTGAGACAGCTAGGAGGGAGAGTGATAGCTGGGGATGCTGCCTTTAAAGACGCTGCAGCCTGCATAGGGAAGAAACATAAAAAAGACAGTTTATACAATGCCAGCACAAATGGGAGACAGATATGTTCACACTGATTTCAGAGGCTGTTGGTGGACTTTCTCCCAAATTGACAGGTACCATTTTCCTCCCCCCACCCCAGCATAAACAGAGGAGCCACCTACAGGAGATAGGGCTGCACAGACACCTGCTACCTAACCTGCTAGTAGTGCACCATACCTATGAGTTCTCTAAGCCTGCTGGCTTTGGCCTTGGGCAAAGGGCAATTTTGTTAAAGCTGTGCATCTGTCCTGCCCAGCTGTAAGGTACCCAGTTGCTGTCACATGCTGTACCCATCTACTGCACCCAGCCACATGCCCCCAGCTGCTGTCCTGTGCTGTGCCCAGCTGTTGTTGGACATCAAGCCACATCCCCAGCCATCATTGTGCCCTGGGCCCAGCCTTGCCCAGCCATCAATTAGTGACCTAGAAGGCAGGGCAATGGAAAGTAAACTAACTGAACAAAAGAGAGAAAAAAGAATTATGCAAAATGAAATAGACTTAGGGAATTCAGTGACTGCATCAAAGGTAATAAAATTCATGTTATAGGAGTCCCAGAAGAAGAGAGAGAAAAAGGGGCAGAAAATTTATGTTGAGAAATAATAGTAGAAAACTTCCCTAAACTAGAGAAACGCCATTAAAATCAACAATAGCAGACCCATACCATATTGTAGTTAGATTGGCAGAATATAATGATAAAGAAAAAAATTTTAAAGCAGCAAAACTAAAGAAGTCAGTAACTTACAAGGGAAAACCTACAAGGTTAGCAGGAGATTTTTCAACAGAAACCTTGAAAGCCAGAAGGGAGTGACATGATATATTCATTTTGCTGAATGGAAAAACTCTGTTGCCAAGAATATTCTGACCAGCAAGGCAATCATTCAGAATAGAAGAGATAAAGAGTTTCCCAGGCACACAAAAACTAAGGCAGTTCATGATCACTAAACAAGCCCTGCAAGAAATATTAAAGGGGATTCTTTGAGTGGAAAAGACAGGCCAAAAGCAACAGTATAGAGTTAGGAAACACAGAAACAGTAAAAATTAATATTTTTTAAAAAAATATTTTATTTATTTATTTGCAGAGAGAGAAAGCACAAGTAGGTAGAGCAGCAGACAGAGGTAGAGGGAGAAGCAGATGCCCTGCTGAGCAGAGAGCCAGATGTGGAACTTGATCCCAGGACCCTGGGTTCATGACCTGAGCTGAAGGCAGATATTTAACTAACTGAGCCACCTAGTCACCCACAACATGAATATTTCAGTAAAAAAAAAAAAATCAGTCAAGGAACTCACAAATAAAAGAGATATAAAATGTAATTACATATATTTTAAATGTGGGGAGGAGAGGACAAAAGAATGGGTTCAAACTTAAATGACCTTCAACTTAATATAGACTTCTTTATGCAGAATAAGTTATGTACAGACCTAATGATAACCATGTATCAAAAAACCACTAATAAATATGGAAAGAATAGAGGAAAAAATCCAATTATATCACTAAAGAAAATCAGCAAAATGTGAAAAAAAGACAAGAAAGGATCAGAGAAAATCATTAGAAATAGCCACAAAATGAGTAATAAATGGCAATAAATACATACCTAACAATAATTACTTTGAAAATAAATGGACTAAATGTTCCAATTAAATACATAGGGTGACAGAGTGGATTTTAAAAAAGCAAGACTCCTCTATATTCTGCCTACAAGAGACTCATTTTAGACCTAAAGTCACCTGCAGATTGAAAAAGAGAGGATAGGGGCAGGACACCTGATTGCTCAGTTGGTTGAGCATCCAACTCTTGATGTCAGCTTAGGTCTTGATCTCATGATCCTGAGTTTGGACCCCCCCCACCAACAAAAAAAGAATGGAGAAACATCTGTCATGCACATAAATTTAAAAAAAAAAAGCTAGAGTAGCAATACTTATATTGGACAAAATAGATTTTAAAACAAAATTGTAACAAGAGGCAAAGAAGGACACTATATAATCATTAACGGGACAATAAAACAAGAAGTTTGAACAATTATAAATATTTATGCACCCAATTTAGGACCACACAAATACACAAAGCAATAATAAGCATAAAGGAACCTAATCAATAATACAATAATAGTAGGGGACTTTTAACACCCCACTTATATCAGTGGACAGATCATCTAACAAAGAATAAACAAAGAAACAGTGGCTTTGAGGAGTAGGGAATTTGGGTAAATTGGAAGGGGAGGTGAGCCATGAGAGACTATGGACTCTGAAAAACAATCTGAGGGGTTTGAAGTGGCGGGGGGGTGGGAGGTTGGGGTACCAGGTGGTGGGTATTATAGAGGGCACGGCTTGCATGGAGCACTGGGTGTGGTGAAAAAATAATGAATAATGTTTTTCTGAAAATAAATAAATTGAAAAAAAAAGAAAAAGAAACAGTGGCTTTGTGTGATACACTGGACCAGTTGGATGTAATGGTTATATTCAGAAAATTCCATCTTAAAACAGCAGAATACATATTTCTTTTCGAGTGTACTTGGAACATTCTCCAAAATAGATCATATATTAGCCCACAAATCAAACCTTACCAAATTCAGGAAAATTGAAATTATACCATGCATTTTTTTTTACATGCTATGAAACTAGAAGCCAATCAGAAGGAAAAAATACAGAAATACCAGAAGTACAAGGAGGTTAAATAACATGCTACTAAGCAATAAATGGGTCAACCAGGAAATAAAGGAAATTTAAAAAGTACATGAAGGGGTGCCTGGGTGGCTCAGTTGGTTAAGTGATTGCCTTTTGCTCAGGTCATGATCCCAGGGTCCTGGATTCAAGTCCTGCATCAAGCTCCTGCTCAGCAGAGAGCCTGCTTCTACCTCTTCCACTCCCCCTACTTGTGCTCTCTCTGTCTCTGTCAAATGAATAAAATAAAATCTTTTAAAATAAATAAATGAATAAATATTAAAAACACGGAACAAATGAAAATGAAATCACAAGAGTCCAAAACCTTTGGAATGAAACAAAGGCAATTCTAAGGGGGAAGTTTAGAGCAATACAGACCTCCTCAAGAAGGAAGAAAAATCTCAAATAAGAACCTAAACTTATACCTATAGGAGCTAGAAAAAGAACAACAAACAAATCTAAAACCAATGGAAGGAAGGAAATAATAAAGATTAGAGCAGAAATAAATGATAAGGAAACTAAAACAAGCAGACAAACAATAGAACAGATCAGTGAAATAAGGAGCTGGGTCTTTGAAAAATAATTCAGTAAAATTGATAAGCCTCTAGCTAGACTTATCAAGATAAAAAGAAAAGACTCAAATAAAATCAGAAGTGAGAGAGGAGAAATAACCACTAGCACCACAGAAATAGAAAAAATTATAAGCAAATACTATGAAAAACTATATGCCAACAAACTGGGCAAACCTAGAAGAAATGGATAAATTCCTAGAAACATAAACTACCAAAAAAAAGAGAGAGAGAAAGAAAGAAAGATATAAACTGCCAAAACTGAAACAGGAAGATATAGAAAATTTGAACAGACTGACAACCAACAATAAAATTGACTCTGTAACAAAAACTCCCAACAAACAGAAGTCTTGGATCAAATAGCTTCACAGGTGAATTCTCCCAAACATTTAAAGAAGAATTACTATCTATTCTGTCACACTATCTCAAAAATAGAAAAGGAAGATAAACTTCCAAATCCTTTCTACGAAGCCAGCATTCCTCTGATAAGAAAACCAGGTAAAGACACCAGTAAATAAAGAACCACATACCAGTATCCCTGATGGCATAGATGCAAAAATCCCCCCCCCAAAATTAGCAAATTGAAGCCAAAAATACATTAAAATACTATTCACCATGATCAAGTGGGATTTATTCCTGGATCCTAAGATTGGTTCAACATTTACAAATCAATCAACGTGATACATCATATCAATAAAAGAAAGGATATAAACCATATGATCCTGCCATAGATGCAGAAAAAGCATTTGCCGAAGTACATTTGTTCCTAATAAAAACCCTCAACAAATAAAGTTTAGGGGGCACATATCTTGACTGTATATGAAAACTCTCTGGGTAACATCATCCTTATTGGTGAAAAATTGAGAGCTTTGCCCCAAAGGTCAGGAACAAGACAAGGACATCCACTCTCAACACTTTTATTCAACATAGTACTGGAAGTCCTAGCCACAGGAATCAGGCAACAACAACAACAACAATAAAATAAAGGCATTCAGGAGCGCCTGGATGGCTCAGTCATTAAGCATCTGCCTTCAGCTCAGATCATGATCCCTGGGTCCTGGGATCGAGCCCAGTATTGGGCTCCCTGCTCCACAGGAAGCTTGCTTCTCCCTCTCCCACTCCCCTTGCTTGTGTTCCCTCTTTCACTATGTCTCTCTCTGTTAAATAAATAAGTAAAATCTTTAAAATAAAAGCCATCCAAATTGGTATGGAATATTTTTAAATATTATACACACACACACCACACACACACACACACACACACACACACATATATATGGAATAATAGCCATAAAAATGAAATCTTGTCATTTGCAGTGACGTGGATGGAGCTAGAGAGTATAAGTCAATAATAAAAAGAAATAAGTCAGTCAATGAAAGACAAATACCATATGATTTCACTCGTGTTGAATTTAAGAAACAAGCAAAGGGGAAAAAATAAGGGAGAGGCAAATTAAGAAACAGATTCCTAATTACAGAGAATAAACTGATGGTTTTTAGAGGAGAGGTGGATGAGGGGATGGGTTAAATAGATTATTAGGATTAAGAAGTGCATTTGTCATGATGAGCACAGGGTGATGTAGCTAAATGTTGAATCACTTTTTTGTATACCTGAAAGTAATATAACACTATGTTAACTAATTTGAATTAAAATAAAAACTTAAAAGTAAAAAGGGACAATAAAGAATAAAAATGCCCAAATTACTTCATGTTTTCCATAATGTCATTCTGCTTGGCCCATGTTGTGGTTTACTAGGTTAGCACATCGACGGCAGAATATTTTATTTTAGTTTTAAAGATTTTATTTATTTGACAGAGAGAGGGAGGAAGAGGGAGAGAGAACACAAGCCAGGGGAGTGGGAAAGGGAGAAGCGGTCTCCCCTACTGAACAGGGAGCCCGATGCAGGGCTCAATCCCAGGACCCTGGGATAGGACCCAAGCCAAAGGCAGATGCTTAACTGACTGAGCCACCAGATCCCCTAGAACAGAATATTTTAAAGAAAGATACAAATGAATATTCTCTGGTGAACCAAAAGTAGCAAAAAGAAAGTAAGCTCCTAGGTTCTTTAATTTTTCAAGTACAGTAAACCCTTTTTTTTTTAACTGTCCTAATATAGCACATCTTCACACAAATTATGAAAATCAGCATAGGTATAATTTTTTGATTGGTAATTTTTTCCATATCATGTAGGCCCCCCTGGAGTACTATTGTATATGTACAGAAATGTTCAGACAACACTAAACTTCTTGTTTTTCTAACCCTTTTTTATTTTGTAGAGATTAATTTTAAAGGGAGAACACATACGTTGTATTGCTAGATGCCTGAATGTTTATTGATAGTGCACTTTTTTTGATGAAACACATTGCAAGTATCAACACAGCAAACTCTGAATTGTTACCTGGCACCCTTCCACCAAAAAGGATTTCTGCCTCCTTTTCAAGACTGATTCATCTCTAGTTCACAAACAATCTGGCATTGAAATATTTAAGGCACCTACTCCTTTGAGGTCACTGGAAAGGCAAAGAATGAGATCACACCATATAAAAGAAAATTGTGGCATCTTCTCAGCAAATAAAAAGTTCAGTCTCAATTTCATGCTGAAGTATGAATTATAGTCTCTGAAGAGAAAGCCAGTTTGGTTTGTTATAGTAGGATTTGTAACTGTGGAGGTGGAAAAGTTTTCCACTCTGTGAAAGATAGTGTGAAATATTTACTGTGAAGAAGCTGGAATAATACCAACCAGTAGCTATAAAAATAAAGGGGGGAGGAGGCTTATTTTGAGAAGTTTAATACTTTTTTATAAGAACTGCTCCATTATTCTCAATATAGACAAAGGTTGAGTCAAGTTTGTGATGCAGTAAATGAAAAGTTAGCAGTTCAGCTCATCACTTCAAGCGAATCCATATAGATTCACTGCATTCTTTTCTCTCCCTGTTCTCCCTTGCCCTGCACTTCTTCATTTTGATTAGCTCATTCTCTTAACTGGTGAAGCAAGTATTTGTCCTTCAAGTCCGATAAGTTCTAACTGTCATTAATCACAAGTTTCTTTGGTAAGTGTTTAGAAAGTCTAATCAGAGAAGAAGAGCACTAAAGAGAAAATGCATGGCACTTTCCAGTAAAAAATCCAATAAGAGGTCAAGAAGGATAATAGCTGAGTTTTTCAGTCTAGATAATATAAAATCAACAAACTATATGTTTCATAATTGCATTTTCAAATGTAGTTGTACATTTCAAAAATCGGTTATATATCCTGCTATATATAGTGAACAGTGTAAATCAATTAATTCTATATTGTATTCTGTTCCCTTTTGTGCAAATCATACACCAGTTTTAATGTAGTAAAAGTTGTTTGAGGAGCATGATATGGACAATAGTTTTGGAGATCAAATATCAGATTCCAGGAAATAAGATGCCACAAACAAATTAGTAATACATTGTTTCCCGAATCTCCACATGCAGATTATTATTTACTAACTGGGATTCTATTAGTGCCTAAGTATTAGAAGCTGGAAATTAAGCTTGAAGGGAAGAACATTATAATTGGAAACATGGATGCTTTGAGTTAAGGAGACTCCTTTAGCTGGTACCTCTGTCTGACATATGAATCCCTTCAATAACAGCCATGAGGAGGATGTTGAAGAGATAGAACAGGCATTGGAATATCTAAATATTTTTAAATAATTTCTGAAGGCATATCTCTATCATCTTTTTTTTAAATTTATTTTTTATTTTCAGCATAACAGTATTATTTTTGCACCACACCCAGTGCTCCATGCAATCTGTGCCCTCTATAATGCCCACCACCTGGTACCCTGACCTCCCACCCCCCCGCCCCTTCAAAACCCTCAGATTGTTTTTCAGAGTCCATAGTCTCTCATGGTTCACCTCCCCTTCCAATTTCCCCCAACTCCCTTCTCCTCTCTATCTCCCCATATCCTCCATGCTATTTGTTATGCTCCACAAATAAGTGAAACCATATGATAATTGACTCTCTCTCTTAAGACAACCCATGTCAACTGCTTTTTTTTTTTTTTCCATTTCCATCATTAATTGAGCTCTATTACATATCAGGTAATTATCAGGCTATGTTGATACAAAGAAGAATGAAACTCTTAATTATTGTGAAGAAAGGAGTAAAAAGAGAAAGGAATATAAAGCGATACTTTATTTTTTTTAATATTTTTATTTGTTTATTTGACAGATCACAAGCAAGCATAGAGGCAGGCAGAGAGAGAAGGAGGGGAAGCAGGTTCCCTGCTGAGCAGAGAGCCCAATGTGGGGCTCGATCCCAGGACCCTGAGATCCTGACCTGAGCCGAAGGCAGAGGCTTCAACCCACTGAGCCACCCAGGCGCCCCGTGATACTTTATTTTAAGAATCAAAATATCAATGCGTTTTGTTAGGATATTGTAATATCCTAATAAAGGAGAAATGTAAGAATTACTGAGGTAGGTGACATGTAAATTGAGTTTAAAAGACAAGGGTTTGATTACTGGAAGAAGAAAATGTGGCTTTAGGGAAGAGTTTGGGGAAATGGTATAATCGTGGATTAGCAGAATCTGTTCAGTGCTTTTTTGGTAATTGTTGCTTAAGTTCTAGGCACACAGGAGGAAATGAAACTAGATAAGCATGTGGGGCAAGGCTGTGTAGATTGTGCTATATATGTATAAAAATTTAGATTTTTAGATAAATGGGACACTTTGGAGGATTTTAGGGAAATAAGTGGCATCAGCTATATGCCTTAGATAAATCAATCTATTGGTAGCGTGGAGGATGGATTTGAGGGGTCTGTAATATAAAATGGTTGGTATATTTTATTATTTTAGGCCAAAGAAAATGAAGGGCTAAGTGGGTAGAGTAGTCCCAGAAATAAAAGTGTTTTTCTAGAGTAGGTAAATAATTGGTACGTAAATCTGTCCAAAAGAATATAGATTAGGGATATAATAAGAGTAAGGCTGAGGACTACTAAAAATAACAATAATAGTAAAACCCAGAGTTTCTGGCTAGGTGTCTGGATTGTTGGTAGAACTACAAATTGACTATGGAATTTGGGAGAAAAACCAGATTTGGAAGGAATATGAGTTCCATCTTAGACATCTGGACTTTAAAATAGCCCTGAAATATCAAGTGGAGAGGTCCAAAAGTTAGGTATATATACGTGTTTAGTGTTAGGAGAGATCATGGTTAATCATGTTACTTTTGATATCATAAGAGCATAGATAGTAGTTAAAAAGCACAAAAGTGGTAAAGATAATTCAAAGAGAAACTTAGTATAAGAAAATTCATTTGGTGGAGAGGAAAGAATTGAGTGTACGAGAATTTATGAGATAAAAGAGAGAAGAACAACATTATATAGAAGAAAATTACAGGAATATAGTGTTATAAAATGAGTGGAGTAGAAAGTTTTATGCAATAGGAAGTGATCTGACAATATTTAAAACGGCAGAGAAATCAACTAACAAAGTAAGACTGAAAATATCTGTTGTATTTAGGAGTCATTAATCACAGAATTAGGAATAGTTTTAGTGGAGGCACAAGTGAGATTGCAGTGGGCTGAGGAGGAAAGGCATGAAGAAGAGGAATTGTAAAGGCAAAACACATTGTCAGATATTTATCTTAGAAAGGATATGTGATGTTTTATCACTGATCCAAAGGAAATGTAATCCATTTATAAATTACTTCATTTTTCTGCTACCTAATATCCAAAACTTTATAATTAGAGTACTATTATTTTGTACAAGAGATTTTCCATAAAGCCAAACCCTCTTCCACCAAGAGTGAGAAATACAATGAGTTGTATATGTTGTAGTGCCATAATATGTACTTTATTTTATCCTCTTATGAAAGGTGATTTTAATATTTCTTATAGAAGGAATTGAAAGGCTTTTACAGAATCTTGACTTTGTGTTTTTGAAGCACTTTCAATGATTTTTTTTTATTTTATCACTTTTTAAAATCTTGGGCTATGGGATCAAATCTCCTTTTGCTGGGTTTTATTAAATTATGTACCTACAATCCAAGAACTATAGCTTGATATTTCAGACATCTTTGTTGATTAACAGAAAGACAAAGTGCTTGATTTCTTGCAAATCTCTTGTTATTTGCACTTAAACTGGTATATTCCTGGTAGCCAGAATTAAGTCCAGAGGCACAGGCTTCCTTTTTACCCTCTCTGGCTGTTAGAATATAAAATTTGCAGCTCACCAAGTCTACAATTTGCCAGGTTCTGTATGTATGATACCTCTATCTACAGAGTGTCTCATCAACCAACTTTATTTTTCTTCTCTCTCAATTCTTTTCCTAAACTTTACCCAACATAATCCCATCCAAACCTTAAATTTAATCTTACTATTATTCAATCTCCTATAGCTGGAGTGGGCTGTTATTATTGTTAAATGATATTGCTTCTATTTACCTAAACTTATTTTTTCAATTATTTAGAAGCAGCTTTTTAATATATAAACTAAAATGTAATGAATATTGACAACCTTTCACTCTGTCTTATCCTTTATGTACTTATTCTTTGATCTGGTAAACAAAACAACTCTTCCTACTTTCTATAGCTTAATATTTATTGCTAAACTTTTTTAAAATTTAGAGGGGAAGGAATTGATTATAAAGGAGAATGAGGGAATTTTTAGGGAAATGGAAATGTTCCATTGTGGTGGCATCATTCATTTGTAAAACCCATTAACTATACCTCAAAAAGGGATGAATTTTAGTGTATGCAAGATTATACCTCCATAGGCCCGAATTCTAAAAATATGTCTTAAATTCAGATAATTAATCTGGATGTTGAAAAATATGTGTAGGATATTGAGAAAGAAATTATTCTACCCAATTCCAGAAGTATTATAAAATTGCAATGAAGTGTCATAGATGTGGCTCACAAATCAATAGAAAAGAACAATTGGTTAGAT
Organism: Neogale vison; assembly: GCF_020171115.1. Lineage (NCBI taxonomy): Eukaryota > Metazoa > Chordata > Mammalia > Carnivora > Mustelidae > Neogale > Neogale vison. The sequence continues at coordinate 69,946,447 of NC_058103.1, forward strand.
AGATATAGAACTATTTAATGCATAAATGTATAACAATGCATAGGAATTTAGTTCAAAAAGAAAAACATGCCAAGTCAGTTTGCCTCTGTTAGAACCCTAACTTCACAATTTCCCTATTGTATGATATGAATCAATAGAAAGATTCAAACTATCCTTCAGTTTCATCATCAGTTAAATAATAATGCTTACTTTATAGGGGTCCTATAAAGGTTGGATGAGGCAGGGGACAAAAAGCAGAGATTCTTAATCATCAGATCTATGGATAGATTTTAGGGCCTGGAATTCGGTGGAAAAATTATATTTTCAATTTTGTTCAAGCTGTAACTAAAATGTACTGTTCCCTCTGATCATGAGTCTAGGCAATATATTACAATAGTATTAAAAGGAGCTGTGGCATTATCATTAGGTATCACGGATTTTTAAAAAATTTAAAGATTTATTTATTTAGGGGAGAGAGAGAGAGAAAGAGAGAGGATGTGCACACGTGCCAGCAGTGAGATGTGAGAGAGGCAGAGGGAGAGAGAAGAAGAGAAGCAGACTCCCCCCTGTGTGTAGAGCTTGATATGTCACAGGGCTCAGTCTCAGGAGATCATGACCTGTGCTGCAATCAAGAGCCAGATGCCTAACTGAGACACCTAGGCACCCCAATATCACAAATATTTTTATACCTCATTACAACTTTTGCAAATATCTCAAAATCTTATTTATATCCATGATTAGACAAAAGTGTGGGGTTTTTTTAAGACCCACCATCAAGTCACATTTTACTGAATGTGTTGAATTGAGTATCAGGCAACTCTGTATCTACTAGTAATTCATGCACCAAGTGATGAAGTCAGATGACCCAGTTACCTACATTGTTTTACTATAATTGTTTGTTGATCAACACAGAAAGGAGCTGAGTCACTTGCATTGTTGTTTCAAGTTTTCAAAACTGGGCAATTCAAATAAAAATTTTTAACTCTTATAAGAGGTAAATATAGGCATTCATATAAGCCATAATATCAACTTGTATTCTTATTTCTGTATTTGTGATCCCTCTTCATTCCAGCGCTTGCTGACTTGATTTTTTCCTTTTAAACTTGGTTTAGTATTCAGTATTCATTTATCATCGTTGCTTTGTTTTATGCTGAATTTCCAAGTTTTTGTAGGGGAAGGGGCCGCAATATTAACCTAATTAGCCTTATTGCTGGATTTAGAAGAGCTATCCTCTTTTTATAACAGATACAAATTCTTTACTGAATTTTGGTTTTTGAGGATTTTTGTCCAGTTACACATTTTTTAAACATATAATTTTATGAGTTCCCTATCTTCCTTTAGGTCTGTTTCTTTTGAAATATGTTTTCCTTTCCATTGTCCTCCTCTAGTCATGAAGTACTAAATGTTATGTGCTATTTACCCTCTTGTTCAGAAAAAGAGAAATTCACGGTGATATCAACTTGGAATTATGGTATATTTCATTATTTTTGTATATCTATCTTCTATAGAAAACTGAAGCTTTATTTTTAATTTTATAAATCTCATGGTATTGTAAAGAAAGTATTTGCCTAGAAGACTTTTAATGAACCTGATTCTTTACATCACAAACCTAGACTCTGGAATATTCATGTGTCTGGTAAACTTAACAGGTACCCACTTATCCCTACCAAATGTTCCCTGACATAGATCCTGACAAAGCAAGATTTCAGTTCTCTGAGCTACCTTGAATATTATGCCTTGTTGAAACAGACTGTTCTTGTGAGGATGTTCTGAGTCATCCTTAATCCATGGATCATGAGAAGATATTTTTTCTTGTTCTTTTAAGCATTTTTTTCCTGAAAAATTATGCTTTCTTGTTTCTGCCCTCCTCTGCTGTTTTCATCTAAAATTTTCCAATCTGTGAATTATATCCTGAGAATATCGTAAATATGTAAATAGGTTTATAGACTATCTCAGCATTCTCGATTGTCAGGAATAAAATACCACTGACAGATTTAGCACCCCACACAGGCAAAAGCATCCTTTAGTACCAAGGAAGAATTTTACCATCTGGCACCCTGCTAGGCTGTAGAATGCAAAAGGTCCTCCAAAGTACTTATTGTAATTCATACACCATGAGAAGCTGACTGATGTTTTATTCCTTTTTTAATAAGACATCTACTCATAACTGTGTCTTTCTTCAGACCTGGATCTCCTAACTTAGGATATAAACTTCTTAACAAGTACCATCACATATCTCAGTTCCAAAAAAGAAAATAGAATCGATGTCTTGAACCAATTAAGGAGACACTGTGAGTAGAACAGAAAGAAATGTATAAGATGGATGAAGATTGTACCAGAATGTTAACAGCCACAAGAAGACAAAAGGTAAAGAACAAAAAGGTCACTGAACAAATATTTTAATAAATGCTTTATTTGAAATTCCATCGGTTACACATTATTACCTTTACCATGCTGCAGAAACTCAGGAGGGATGACGTGAACAGTATTATTTATAATACAACAAACCTCAGCACCTCCAGGGCACACATCAGCCACCAAACACTTTCCCTTGTATTGCCTTATTTTATGACTTTAAAACATTGCTTTTCTTTAACAGCAGGAAACTATGTAGAGAATCAAACTTCAGTGAGTATAACAAAGAGGGCCTCTTATTATCAGTTCAGTATGATGAACTTCTTAATGAGAATATTAATAGTTATTCAATGACTTTATGCCCAAGAACTCTAATAAGGGTTTTACACATTTTACTCATTTCATTCTCACAGCTCAACTCTGAGGTAGATACCATGAATTTCTCTTTTTTAGAGAAAAAAAGAAAATGTATAAAGTTGAAATAATTAGACCAATATTATTCATGTAATGATGTACATTCATGTACTGTGTGATCTTGGTTAGATTATTCAGTCTTTCCCTCTCTTCATCTAAAAATTAGGATACATAGAGCATGAACATAAAATTGTTTTGAAATCTGAAGAGCATTGTCTTTATTCTAATCCAACCAAGTTCCAGAACACTGTTTCCCATTTTAGTTGTTCACTGGCCTGCTTGTATTAGGTGAAGCCTCAGAGAAGCATAACTGGAAACCTCCTCATGCCTTGTTTGTCCTATGTGACTCAACACAACTTACCCAAGACCCTTCAAAAACAGATGCTTTTATTACTTATCCCTGGAAGATCCAATTTCTTACTGTAATTCAAAGGATAGAGAGATGGGCAGGCATAGATATAGGGAAAAACCTTCCCATTTTTAAAGTTGAAGTTTTATATGTAACTTCTGAGGATCAAATACAGGCCTATAGGCTTTTTCTTTAACTTAATTTTATTTTTTCAGTGTTCTAAGATTCATTGTTTATTCACCACACCCAATGCTCCATGCAATATGTGCCCTCCTTAATACCCACCACCAGGCTCACCCAACCCCCCAACTCCTCCCCCCTCCCAAACCCTCAATTTGTTTCTCAGAGTCCACAGTCTCTCATGGTTTGTCTCACCCTCTGATTTTCCCCAATTTACTTTTCCTTTCCTGCTCCTAATGTCCCCCATGTTATTCCTTATGCTCCACAAGTAAGTGAAACTATATTATAATTGACTTTCTCTGCTTGACTTAACTTCACTCAGCATAATATCTTCCAGTCCCATCCATGTTGATAACAAAAGTAGGGTATTCATCCTTTCTGATGGAGGCATAATACTCCATTGTATATATGGACCATATCTTCTTTATCCATTCATCTGTTGAAGAGCATCTTGGCTCTTTCCAAAGTTTGGCAATTGTGGCCATTGTTGCTATGAACAATGTAATGATGTACATTCAGATGGCCCTTCTTTTCACTACAGCTGTATCTTTGGGGTAAATACCAAGTACTGCAATTGCAAGGTCCTAGGGAAGCTCTATTTTTAATTTCTTAAGGAATCTCCACACTGTTTTCCAGTGTGGCTGCACCAACTTGCATTCCCACCAACAATAGGGAAGAGGGTTCCATTTACACAAGAGTGTAAGAGGGTTCCATTTTCTCCACATCCTCTCCAATACTTGTTGTTTCCTGTCTTCTTAATTTTGGCCTTTCTAACTGGTGTAAGGTGATATCTCCATGTGGTTTTGATTTGAATCTCCCTGATGGCTAATGATGAACATTTTTTCATGTGTCTGTTAGCCATTTGTATGTCTTCTTTGGAGAAGTGTCTGTTCATTACTTTTGCCCATTTTATGATGTGATTATCTGGTTTTTGAGTGTTGAGTTTGAAGAGTTTTTTATAGATCTTGGATATCGGCCCTTTGTCTGTAGTGGCATTTGCAAATAACTTCTCCCATTCCATGGATTTCCCCTTTGTTTTGTTGACTGTTTCCTTTGTTGTGCAGAAGCTTTTTATCTTGAGGAAGTCCCAGAAGTTCATTTTCACATCTGTTTTCTTTGCCTTTGGAGACATATCTTGAAAGAAGTTGCTGTGGCTGATGTCAAAGAGGTTACTGCCTGTGTTTTCCTCTAGGATTTTCATAGATTCCTGCCTCACATTGAGGTCTTTTATCCTTTTTGAGTTCCTCTAGGATTTTCATAGATTCCTGCCTCACATTGAGGACTTTTATCCATTTTGAGTTCATCTGCCCAGAGCAAAGTATACTTTCAATGCCATTCCAATCAAAATTCCACCAGCATTTTTCAAAGTACTGAAACAAACAATCCTAAGATTTGTATGGAACTAGAAAAGACCCTGAATTGCTAAGGAGATTTTTTTTTAAATAAACATAATATATTTTTATCCCCAGGGATATAGGTCTATGAATCGCCAGGTTTACACACTTTACAGCACTCACCATAGCATATACCCTCCCCAATGTCCATAACCCTACTCCCCTTCTCCCAACCCCCCTCCCCCCAGCAACCCTCAGTTTGTTTTGTGAGATTAAGAGTCGCTTATGGTGTGTCTCCCTCCCACTCCCATCTTGTTTCATTTATTCTTCTCCTACCCCCTTAACCCCCCATGTTGCATCTCCACTTCCTCATATCAGGGAGATCATATGATAGTTGTCTTTCTCTGCTTGATTTATTTCGCTAAGCATGATACCATCTAGTTCCATCCACGTCATTGCAAATGGCAAGATGTCATTTCTTTTGATGGCTGCATAGTATTCCATTGTGCATATATACCACTTCTTCTTTATCCATTCATCTGTTGATGGACATCTAGGTTCTTTCCATAGTTTGGCTATTGTAGACATTGCTGCTATAAACATTTGGGTGCACGTGCCCCTTCAGATCACTGCGTTTGTATCTTTATGGTAAATACCCAGCAGTGCAATTGCTGGGCCATAGGGTAGTTCTATTTTCAACATTTTGAGGAATCTCCATGCTGTCTTCCAGAGTGGTTGCACCAGCTTGCATTCCCACCAACAGTGTAGGAGGGTTCTGCTTTCTCCGCACCCTCGCCAGCATCTGTCTTTTCCTGACTTGTTAATTTTAGCCATTCTAACTGGTGTGAGGTGGTATCTCATTGTGGTTTTGATTTGTATTTCCCTGATGCCGAGTGATATGGAGCACTTTTTCATGTGTCTGTTGGATGTCTTCTTTGCAGAAATGTCTGTTCATGTTCTCTACCCATTTCTTGATTGGATTCTTTGTTCTTTGGGTGTTGAGTTTGCTAAGTTCTTTATAGATTTTGGACACTAGCCCTTTATCTGATATGTTGCTTGCAAATATCTTCTCCCATTCTGTCAGTTGTCTTTTGGTTTTGTTAACTGTTTCCTTTGCTGTGCAAAAGCTTTTGATCTTGATAAAATCCCAATAGTTCCTTTTTGCCCTTGCCTCCCTTGCCTTTGGCGATGTTCCTAGGAAGATGTTGCTGTGGCTGAGGTCGAAGAGGTTGCTGCCTGTGTTCTCCTCAAGGATTTTGATGGATTCCTTTCTCACATTGAGGTCCTTCATCCATTTTGAGTCTATTTTCATGTGTGGTGTAGGGAAACGGTCCAATTTCGTTTTTCTGCATGTGGCTGTCCAGTTTTCCCAACACCGTTTATTGAAGAGGCTGTCTTTTTTCCATTGGACATTCTTTCAAGCTTTGTGGAAAATTAGGTGACCATAGAGTTGAGGGTCTATTTCTGGGCTCTCTATTTTGTTCCATTGATCTATGTGTCTGTTTTTGTGCCAGTACCATGCTGTGTTGATGATGACAGCTTTGTAATAGAGCTTGAAGTCCAGAATTGTGATGCCACCAACTTTGGCTTTCTTTTTCAATATTCCTTTGGCTATTTGAGTTCTTTTCTGGTTCCATATAAATTTTAGGATTATTTGTTCCATTTCTTTGAAAAAGATGGATGGTACTTTGATAGGAATTGCACTAAATGTGTAGATTGCTTTAGGTAGCATAGACATTTTCGCAATATTTATTCTTCCAATCCAGGAGCATGGAACATTTTTCCATTTCTTTGTGTCTTCCTCAATTTATTTCATGAGTACTTTATAGTTTTCTGAGTATAGATTCTTAGCCTCTTTGGTTAGGTTTATTCCTAGGTATCTTATAGTTTTGGGTGCAATTGAAAATGGGTTTGACTCCTTAATTTCTCTTTCTTCTGTCTTGTTGTTGGTGTAGAGAAATGCAACTGATTTCTGTGCATTGATTTTATATCCCAACACTTTACTGAATTCCTGTACAAGTTCTAGCAGTTTTGGAGTGGAGTCTTTTGGGTTTTCCACATATAGTATCTTATCATCTGAGAAGAGTGATAGTTTGACTTCTTCTTTGCCGATTTGGATGCCTTTCATTTCCTTTTGTTGTCTGATTGGTGAGGCTAGGACTTCTAATACTATGTTGAATAGCAGTGGTGATAATGGACATCCCTGCCGTGTTCCTGACCTTAGCAGAAAAGCTTTCAGTTTTTCTCCATTGAGAATGATATTTGCAGTGGGTTTTTCATAGATGGCTTTGATAATATTGAGGTATGTGCTCTCTGTCCCTACACTTTGAAGAGCTTTGATCAGGAAGGGAGGCTGTACTTTGTCAAATGCTTTTTCAGCATCTATGGAGAGTATCATATGGTTCTTGTTCTTTCTTTTATTAATGTGTTGTATCACACTGATTGATTTGTGGATGTTGAACCAACCATGCAGCCCTGGAATAAATCCCACTTGGTCGTGGTGAATGATCCTTTTAATATACTGTTGAATCCTATTGGCTAGTATTTTGATGAGAATTTTTGCATCTGTGTTCATCAAGGATATTGGTCTGTAGTTCTCTTTTTTGATGGGATCCTTGTCTGGTTTTGGGATCCAGGTGATGCTGGCCTCATAAAATGAGTTTGGAAGTTTTCCTTCCATTTCTATTTTTTGAAACAGTTTCGAGAATAGCAATTACTTCTTCTTTAAATGTTTGGTAGAATTCCCCCAGGAAGCAGTCTGGCCCTGGGCCTTTGTTCGTTTGGAGATTTTTGATGACTGTTTCAATCTCCTTACTGGTTATGGGTCTGTTCAGGTTTTCTATTTCTTCCTGGTTCAGCTGTGGTAGTTTATATGTCTCTAGGAGTGCATCCATTTCTTCCAGATTGTCAAATTTGTTGGTGTAGAGTTGCTCATAGTATGTTCTTATAATTGTCTGTATTTCTTTGGTGTTAGTTGTGCTCTCTCCTCTTTCATTCATGATTTAATTATTTGGGTCTTTTCTCTTTTCTTTTTGATAAGTCTGGCCAGGGGTTTATCAATCTTATTAATTCTTTCAAAGAAGCAGCTCCTAGTTTCGTTGATTTGTTCTATTGTTTTTTTGGTTTCTATTTCATTGATTTCTGCTCTGATCTTTATGATTTCTTTTCTCCTGCTGGGTTTAGGGTTTCTTTCTTGTTCTTTCTCCAGCTCCTTTAGGTGTAGGGTTAGGTTGTGTACCTGAGACCTTTCTTGTTTCTTGAGAAAGGCTTGCACCTCTATATATTTTGCTCTCAGGACTGCGTTTGTTGTGTCCCACAGATTTTGAACCATTGTGTTTTCATTATCATTTGTTTCCATAATTTTCATAATTTTTTTCAATTCTTCTTTATTTTCCTGGTTGACCCATTCATTCTTTAGGAGGATGCTGTTTAGTCTCCATGTATTTGGGTTCTTTCCAACTTTCTTCTTGTGATTGAGTGCCAGCTTCAGAGCATTGTGGTCTGAAAATATGCAGGGAATAATCCCAATCTTTTGATACTGGCTGAGACCTGATTTAGGACTGAGGATGTGATCTATTCTGGAGAATGTTCCATGTGCACTAGAGAAGAATGTGTATTCTGTTGCTTTGGGATGAAATGTTCTGAATATATCTGTGATGTCCATCTGGTCCAGTGTGTCATTTAAGGCCTTTATTTCCTTGTTGATCTGTCCATTTCAGTGAGGAGAGTGTTAAAGTCCCCTACTATTATTGTATTATTGTTGATGTGTTTCTTTGATTTTGTTATTAATTGGTTTATATAGTTGGCTGCTCCCACGTTAGGGGCATAGATATTTAAAATTGTTAGATCTTCTTGTTGGACAGATCCTTTGAGTATGATATTGAGTCCTTCCTCATCTCTTATTATAGTCTTTGGCTTAAAATCTAATTGATCTGATATAAGGATTGCCACTCCTGCTTTCTTCTGATGTCCATTAGCATGGTAAATTCTTTTCCACCCCCTCACTTTAAATCTGGAGGTGTCTTCGGGTTTAAAATGAGTTTCTTGTAGGCAACATATAGATGGGTTTTGTTTTTTTATCCATTCGGATACCCTGTGTTTTTTGATTGGGGCATTTAGCCCATTAACATTCAGGGTAACTATTGAGAGATATGAACTTAGTGCCATTTTTTTGCCTGTAAGGGGACTGTTACTGTATATTGTCTCTGTTCCTTTCTGATCTACTACTTTTAGTCTCTCTCTTTGCTTAGAGGACCCCTTTCAATATTTCCTGTAGAGCTGGTTTGGTGTTTGCAAATTCTTTCAGTTTTTGTTTTTCCTGGAAGCTTTTAATCTCTCCTTCTATTTTCAATGATAGCCTAGCTGGATATAGTATTCTTGGCTGCATGTTTTTCTTCTTTAGTCCTCTGAAAATATCGTGCCAGTTCTTTCTGGCCTGCCAGGTCTCTGTGGATAAGCCTGCTGTCAAACTAATATTTTTACCATTGTATGTTACAGACTTCTTTTTCCGGGCTGCTTTCAGGATTTTCTCTTTGCCACTAAGACTTGTAAATTTTACTAGTAGGTGACGGGGTGTGGACCTATTCTTATTGATTTTGAGGGGGGTTCTCTGCACCTCCTGGATTTTGATGCTTGTTCCCTTGGCCATATTGGGGAAATTCTCTACAATCATTCTCTCCAATATACCTTCTGCTCCCCTCTCTCTTTCTTCTTCTTCTGGAATCCCAATTATTCTAATGTTGTTTCGTCGTATGGTGTCACTCATCTCTCGGATTCTGCCCTCGTGGTCCAGTAGCTTCTGTTCCTCTTTTGCTCAGCTTCTTTATTCTCTGTCATTTGGTCTTCTCTATCACTAATTCTTTCTTCTGCCTCATTTATCCTAGCAATGAGAGCCTCCATTTTTTATTGCACCTCATTAATAGCTCTTTCGATTTCAACTTGGTTAGATTTTAGTTCTTTTATTTCTCCAGAAAGGACTTTTATATCTCCCAAGAGGGTTTTCTCTATTATCTTCCATGCCTTTTTCGAGCCCGGCTAGAACCTTGAGAATCCGTCATTCTGAACTCTAGATCTGACATATTACCAATGTCTATATTAATTAGGTCCCTAGCCTTCGGTACTGCCTCTTGTTCTTTTTTTTGTGGTGACTTTTTCCGCCTTGTCATTTTGTCCAGAATAGTATATGAAGGAGCAAGTAAAATACTAAAAGGGTGGCAACAACCTTAAAAAAATATGCTCTAACCAAATCAGAAGAGATCCCAAATCATGACGGGGTATAAAGGGGATAAAATGAGGGTCAGAAAGGAATAAAAAAAAAAAAAAGAAAGAGAAAAGAAAGAAAAGAAGCAATTAAAAAAAGAAAATGAATAAAGAAAAAGTATAAAAAAGAGAAAAAATATATATTAGATAAACTAGTTAAAAACGTTAACAAAGAGAAGGGTAAAAGGTAAAACAAATTTAGCAGAAGACGAGAAAAAAAATTGAAAAAGAAAAAAAAATTAAATTAACTGCAAGACTAAAGAATCATGGGGAGAAAGCCATGAGTTCCGTGCTTTGCTTTCTTCTCCTCTGGAATTCTGCTGCTCTACTTGGTATTGAAACTGCACTCCTTGGTAGGTGAACTTGGTCCTGGCTGGATTTCTTGTTTATCTTCTGGGGGAGGGTCCTGTTGTAGGGATTATCAAGTGTCTTTGCCCCAGGCGGAATTGCACCGCCCTTACCAGGGCCTGGGCTGAGTAATCCGCTTGGGTTTGCTTTCGGGAGCGTTTGTTCCCTGAGCGCTTTCCGTAGAGTTCTGGAGGATGGGAATGAAAATGGCGGCCTCCCGGTCTCTGGCCCAGAGATGCTGAGAGCCCGTGGCCCCGCTCCTCAGTGAGCCCTCAGAGAACAGTGCTCAATTACTCCTGTGAGCCTGGCCTCTGGGCCGTGCTCCGAGCCCCCCATCCTGCGACCGGTTCAAGGTAACCCAGAGCTGGGAGTTCACTCCTCAGCTCTGTCTCTGTAGCCAGCTTCCCCATTCTAATACATGGAAACTCTGCGACACTCAGGCACCCCTGATCCTTCTGTGACCCTGCTGGACATGAGGCCATGCTGACCTTGCGTGGGCTTCACCCCGATTTAGTCTCTGGAGCGATGTCACACAGCAGAATAGACTTTTAAAAGTCCTGATTTTGTGCCCCGTTGCTTCTCCGCTTGCTGGGAGTCAGCCCCTCCCCCAGGGTCTATCTTCCCATCGCCTTGGATTCACTTCTCCGCCAGTCCTACCTTTCAGAAAGTGGTTGATTTTCTGTTTCTAGAATTGCTATTCTTCTTCTCTTTGATCTCCCGTTGGATTTGTAAGTGTTTGCAATCTTTAGATAAGCTATCTAGCTGATCTCCTGCTATCTGAAGTAGTCTCAGCCTGCTACTTCTTCACCATCTTGACTCCTCCCCAAACCATATCAGGGAAGTATTTTTGAGGAGAGAACACCGAAGCTAAGATTTGACCTTCTAATAGATAATTTGAAATTAGGCCATAATTTTCTTCCGTTTTTAAAAGAGATGTGTTTATTTATTATTTTAAAGTGAGAGAGGGAGCACAAGTGGAAAGAGGGAGAAAATCTCCAGCAGACTCCCCACAGAGTAGGGAGCCTGGTTTTGGGCTCAGTTTCAGGACCCTGAAATGATGATCTTGGCCAAAATCAAGAGTTGGACATTCAACCAACTGAGCCACCCAGGAACCCCAAATTACTTCCTTTCTCTGTGTCACTCAGTTTTTTTCATCATTTCTCATCCAGGCTTTTATTTTCTTGTAATTGTTACTATTTTAGTCAATTTCTAAATTTACATGAAATCAATTTCACTCTTTTTGATGTACAGTCTTACACATTTTGATAAATGCTTAGTCTTATAACCATGACCACAATTAAGATGCAAGACAATTTCATCACCCCAAGAAATTCCTTTTGCTGCCCTTTATAGTCAACCCCTCCTATGACCTTAGCTCATGGCAAACTTTTCCAGAATCGCTTATAGATAAAAACATCCTGTATGTTACTTTTTCTATCTGGTTTCTGCCACTTAGCATATGCATTTTAGACTCATCCATGTTGTTGTGTATATCACTAGTTTGTTCTTTTTTGTTGCTGAGTAATATTCCATTGTGCAGATCTATCACAATTTATGTATCTATTCACCAGCTGAGGTACACTCAGGTTTCCCTATTTTTGACACTCATAAGACCATTATAAAAATTTATTTACAGGTTTTAATGTGCAATCAGAAGTTTTCTTTTCTCTCAGGTAAATGTGTAGGAGAAAAATTACTAAGTCATATGATAAGCTCATGTTTATCCTTATAAGAATCTTTCAAACTGTTTTTCTAAAACGATTGTATAATTTTTATTCCTACCAGCAATGGATGAGAGTTCCAGTTGCTCTGTATCCTTGCAAGCCATTGGTATTGTTCTAGCCATCCTAATAGGTATATAATGGTACCTCTTGGTTTTAATTTGTATTTCCCCAATGACTGCTGATTTTGAGTATATTATTAATGTGCTTATTTGTCATCCATGTAGTGTCATGAAAAAGTCCAAATGCCTTCCTGAGAGAAAAATTTTCATCTTTTTAGATGACATTCAGAAAAATGTTCTAGGTATATTTTCATGTCTCAAGTCAAGCCAACAGAGCCAAACACTTGTCAGAAACAAGAATTAGTATAGAGGAAAAAAAAATTTTAATGGGATATACTCTTTGAAAACTAACATATAAATCTTCTCATTCAAATGCAATAAATGTATCTAAGGAACCATTATTTAATGCTTTTCAATACATAAATATATGTATCAGCACATATATAAATATTATTTTAATGGATTAACCCCCTCAAATTTAATCTTAAAGCACTAAAATTATTATTCAGAATTTGTTTTCTGCAAAAATAGTATTTTTATCATTCACTCAAGTATAACAGTAGATTGTAGGTATAAAAAAAGGTTAATTCATTTTTTCCAAGAAATTTGAAATTTTAGAGCTGCAGAAGAATTGAGTCACCTAATCAATGGCACTTATTTTAAGATAAGCTCTCAGGCATTTGTAAATGTAAGTGATTGATTGAAGTTTGAAAAATCAGATACTTAGTGACAAATCCAAAAGAACAAGATCCCTTCCCTCCTTCCCCACGAATCTTTAATATTCCTATCCCAGTGTAGGGAAGTAAAAGAGAGTGAGGGTACAGCATGATAAAAGGGCTGTAGCTCAGAGTAAATAATGTTTTCTTACCACCAGATATTTTAAAAGGGCACTGTGGAGCCAGAGGGCTTCAGGCTGGAAGAGAAGACAAGAGGAAGAATCACTATAATTAGGAAAATGCATGTAAGAAGGGAGAGACAGAATTAATTTCCTTGCCATTTGCTTAGGAACTGTCTATTTTCTCTGAAATGTATTCATTTATTTGTATATTCACACCCATTCTAGTTTTAGCTCACTAAAGTCATGATATATCCTCATGTGAAGAAAAACCTTAAACAGAACAGAAAAATTGAACATCAAGGAAATATAATCCTCTCTCTCCTGTCCTCTCTGCAGAAGCAAAATGAGAAAATTTACATTTTAGTAATTTTCTTTATTATAAATCTAAATGATATAACGCTATTAATTTATCATAATTGGGCAGCTATATAAGGATTTTGCACTATAACAAACGATATAATGCAGTTAAAATACTTTCTGCCTCTCATCACTCCTTTTTTGATATTTTGAGTTGCTAGACATATTTATATCATAAAATGCAGTGGTTCTGAACAAGGGCAATTTTGTCCCCCAGGGAACATTTGGCAAATCCGGAGACATTTTTGGTTGTAACAACTGGGGTTTGCTACTGGCATCTAATGGGTAGAGATGAGATGCTGTTAAGCATACTACATAGGACAGTCCCTGATGACAAAGAATCATCCAATCTGAAAGAATCAGTAGTGCTGCTGTTGAGAAATCTTGCCTATATGACGTTAGATAATGCCTCAGAAAGCAATCTTTGATTTAAATGACTCCTTGCTATGAAAAATGAGATAATCAGAACTGTATCATTTTTCCATTTACCTAAATCAAATGTTTATTATTATTGTTATGATTTATACAGTTTTCATTCTTCATTGTTATTATGATTATCACTGTGTTAAGTGTGCTTTGTAAAATAATTTTTTAAGAATTCTGAACCATTAAATAAGATTTAATACCATTTTTATCAGTATTCACAATAATAATATTGATTTAGACAAAGACCAGTAATAAATGTTAAAAGTACTGTGTTAAAAGTTATGGAAACAGATTTAGACAACCCCAAAATATTCCTTCATTCATTTAGGGGAAATTCACCTTCACAAAGGATAGCGTTGTGTTTACCACCTTAACTAAGCAAATAAACTTAACATATGGTAGGACAAACTCACATTACATGCCTCCTGATATCATGTATGTGAAAGAGACTGTTACTACCTAATCAGGAAAAAACAACCAAACAAATACAGATACTAGGAAATTCAACATGACACTAGCCTAGGCTCTTTAAAAAGATCAGTATTATAAAATACCAAAGACAGAGACATAAAAAGATAGGTTCTGATTTAGATTAAAGTAGATGAAAGAGACATGATTACCAGATGTAGCAGGTGACCTTTGATTGGTTCTATATCAGAGCTACAAAAGACATTTGGACATCATTTGAGAGTAGGTATAGAATGAGTAAGATAAAGCTATTATACCAGGGTTATATTTCTTGGCTTGTAACAGGCTAAACTTCTTGGTTTTGGTGGTTATGTAAAGTGAATATCCATCATATGTCAGCAACTTATTTTTTATATGGTTCAGCAGGGGGTAGGAAAGGGTGGATTTGTGAAATGCCTATGTAGAGAGAGCAAATTAAAGCAACTGGGACAAAATATTAACAGTTGGTGAATTGAGATAAAGAGAGCACATGGCTTATTTATTCTATCATTCTCTCCATTGTAAGTCTCCACTGTATCAAAATAAATTTTTTAAAAGATTTATTTATTTATTTGACAGAGAGAGACATAGCAAGAGAGGGAACACAAGCAGGTGGAGTAGGAGAGGGAGAAGCAGGCTTCCTGCCAAGCAGGGAGTCCCACGTGGGGTTCAATCCCAGGATCCTGGAATGATGACCTGAGCCAAAGGCACATGCTTAACTGACTGAACCCCAATAAAAATTTTTAGTAACAATTGTATTTATCCTCTGATCAAAGCCTAAGAAACAAATCTCATTTTTTTAAAAAAGTTGACTTTATATAGTGATATGATGGTAAATACTTAAAAATTAGGTCTCCCAGGGGGGGATAAAAGCCCTTTTTTGAAGCATCTGTCGTATTCCATGGTGATAATATTCTTACTATAACCAATTTCTAGCACGAACACAGAATTAGGAAAAAAGTGCCCAGTGCTACACCATTATATAAGTTTAAGCATAAATAATAGTAAAATGTAGCAAAATAATTAGGAAGTAATGAATTTTGAGTATTTATTGGTTCTGTTTTTATTAGAAATTACTTAAGTGTAGTTTGTATTATAGAATTAATAACTGGCTGCATTTAAAAAATCTTCCTAAAAAATTCCCCCCAAAATTAACAAGTGGTTCTCAAGAGGCAATAGAGGCCAACTATAGCACACCATTCGTCCTATGTCTTGGTAAGATTCCCAGAGGGAAAAATGGAGCCTGAGAATGAAAACAGAGTTGAGGTTATACAGCTCTGTATCTTGATTAGTTATCATGAGAACAAAAGAGCTATAAAAGGAATATGGCTCTCCCTACCCTCCCAGAAGTAAAATTCTTCATGAAGTATTAAATGATTTTATGTGTCAAGCACAATCCTAGATGTTAGAGTTACAGCAATGAACAAGATAAATGAAACTCTCTCTCATGGACTCCATTTATGTGACTTTATGACTCACTCCTTTGAATTTGCTGACTTAGAACCCGGAGCTTCTCCTTGCCTCCCTTGGACAGAACCATGTTCATTCTTGGGACATAGCTTATCTAATCTGATTAAAAACAAAACAAAACAAAAACTTGTATTCAGTGTCCTTTTTTTTCTGGGAATTCTCAAATTCTCCAATCTTTTCACTTCTCCCTTCCTTGCTTATCATTACTAATTTGTTTTTGTAATTATGTTTTCATCATTCAAAAGAAGTTTTGGGAGAAAAGAGCAGTAAATGGATTTTCAGTCCATCATCTTAAACCAAAAGATATTATATGCTAATTTCCAAAAAGAGTGTCTAAGTAGATTATTCAAGTAGAATGATTTAGAAAAGTTTATCTCTTTCAGAAAGTACAGGGGCAGCCTGCAAAATCTCTTTAGTGGCCTTACAAATCAACATATATATTTTTTGAATCACTAAGGATAAAAGAAATAGTAACATCAGATTGAAAGGAAAACTGGGGCTTAAATGAGTGTAATTATTCCATAACTTCTAACTGTCCAATATACTCTTGTATTTTTGTTATTACTTGGTTCTAAGGTATTAAAATTTCTACTTATGTACTGAAGACTCCAATCAACATAAAACTATAGTATAAAAGTATAGTATATAATGTCCCTGATATAAAATCAGTCAGGATTTTATCCATTTTAAACTTTTTAATGAAATTAATACATTATATTCATGTTTCAACATAACATGTTATATATTTATAGCTTTCAAACATTTTTAAACTAAGTACATTTTTATTTCCTGTGAAAAAGAAACCCTACATGCTAAAACTTAAAAGCTTAAAAACTATTTAATTAACATTACTTAGAATTTTGAGTATTTATTGATTTCATTATTCACTTCAGAGCTGTGGTGCATTGAATCTGCCATTATAATAAAAAGGCAGGAAAGCACCTAATTCCCTTTAGCAAAGTAGAAATTCCTGATTACACCCTAATTAAGGTAGAAATTCAACTGAGATCCATCAAAGCATAAATTTTGTTTGGTTAAAAAGCTTACATATAGGGGCGCCTGGGTGGCTCAGTGGGTTAAGGCCTCTGCCTTCGGCTCAGGTCACAATCCCAGGGTCCTGGGATGGAGTCCCACATCGGGAAATCTCTGCTCAGCAGGGAGCCTGCTTCTCCCTCTCTCTCTCTGCCTGCCTCTCTGCCTACTTGTGATCTCTGTCAAATAAATAAATAAAATCTTTTTTTTTTTAAAAAAAGCTTACATATTGACTATTAAGCACTAAAAATGTTCAACACTTTACATCTCATTTTAAATAGAACAAAGTGACTTTTGTAATCAACTGATCAAGATAAACTGGATAAATTACATCTTTGTATAAAATTATTTTATATTTTCTTTCCACTTTTTAATCCTGCTACTGCCCACTACTAATTTTAAATTGCTGTTTAGGTTCATGGCAGAGATTTTTCTTTTACGTTTCATCCACAACAATGAAGAAGTTATCAGATCAAGATCCCAAAATGTAAATTAATAGCCTGTTAGAAAAGGTCTGTGTTTGCATTTAGGTTATAAATAGTATAAGTGCTTCAAACGCTTTTTTTGGGTTTCTTGTGAAAAAGTTGTTTAAACAAATAAAATCAAGAAACAAACTAAAATATTCTATCTAACTACTTATGGATAGCACATATCTTTAAAGTACTTGACTCCATACCGTTAACATTGATATACTCTATAGACAGTTCATTTCTCTAGTTGCCTTATTATTATTATTATTATTTCATTATTTATTTATTTTTTGTACAATTAGTTGACATCTTGTTCTGAGTAAAGTTGCTATATAGAGACACCTGCTGGGAAATAAATGA
Source organism: Neogale vison (assembly GCF_020171115.1). Classification (NCBI taxonomy): domain Eukaryota; kingdom Metazoa; phylum Chordata; class Mammalia; order Carnivora; family Mustelidae; genus Neogale; species Neogale vison. The sequence goes on from NC_058103.1 coordinate 69,963,848, forward strand.
AGAGAAGAAAATTCAAACCTGAGCTTTGGAAACAACAACAAAAAAAAGCTTCCCTCTTCTATAACTTAAGGTTGCTTTCTTCAAATAATGTATTTTGCTTCATAGCACATTTTCATCTAAAATATATTCAAAGTCCACCAACATCTGGAGGTTTGCTACGCATCTAAAAATGTATACCTGAGTGTGAAGTTTCCAGATCCCAAATATATCTGCTATGTATACTCAGTATTTGATAAGGGAAAGTTGTAAGAAATATATTTCAATCAAGTCATTTATTAGGTGTTCACATGCAATTTTAAAGAAATTTTAAAAGGGATTATTTTCCAGAGTGACTAGGACTTCTCTAATTTGTAATACTTTTACGTCTTAATTTTTGTTTAAAACATATGCCAATATAGTCTGGGTTATGGACATTAGGGTATGTATTATAGTGAGTGCTGTGAAATGTATAAGCCTGATGATTCACAGACCTGTATCCCTGGGGCAAATAATACAGTATATGTTAATTTTAAAAAATTGAAAAAATATGTTAAATGAAGGCAAATTTTTACCCTTTAAAGTTTTAATATAAATACTCTGAATTAATGAAAACAGTCTCCAAAAGTCTGTTTACATAAACTTTTGTTGTCAATTTCTATCTGAGTTTCCCAATTATAACTCAGCAGATTAAAAATAACAGAAATTAATGTAAAAAGTACTCTGTTTAATAGCAAACCATCAAATAGCTATTTCAACTCTGTTCCAATCTCAAGGTCAAGCTAAACTCCTTCAGAACTACACTACTGTAGCTACCATAAGATAATAAGCCTTAAAGATGATATAAGCATATCTCATTTCTGATAAGTTTGATAAGACTTAAAGATGATATAAGCATTTCTGAGTGGTTTTAAAAATTTCATCTAGGTGCTCTGCTGAATATCAAATTGTAGGCAAGATTATAGTCAGGTCTTGGAGTGCAGCCACTACAGCAGTTCTCAAGTGATATTCACCATAATTCAGCTGAACATGGACCAGTCATGTGTGGAGAATGGATGACAGCAAGATTTCCAAGCACCTGCTCTATGCTCCCAACCAGATAGGGAGAATACATTATATGGTGACAAACTGATATCTGGCCTCCAACCATGTGGCAAAGATGCTGACAACTGCTAAGAAACCAACCCAAGATGTGACTCAAGATGGGGTGAGCATTTTATAATTTCAGAGGAGAAAAAAATACAACTTGAGAAATAACAGTTCAACTTGCTATTAAATGACCTTAAAATCCCACATTGTCCTACTCAGATCAAATACTCAAATCCATTCTAGGATATTAAGCAACCTCTTGAAAGAAAAAATACTATGTAGTATTAAGAACATAAATTCTGAAATCAGACAAAGTCAAATTCAATCTCCAGCACTAAGTAGCCGATGTAATATTTAAATAGTATTTTCTTATTAGTACAAAGGAGATATTAATGGTATTATTGGGATGATTATACTAAATGAGATAATGCATATAAAGTGCTTTCTAGAATATTTGGCATATGGTAAGCATTCAACTAACATTAACATTTTAATGTTGATCATCAGCTATAGGGGAGATTTCATTAAGTCATTGTACACATCATTTCTAATAATTTTGCAGGATTATAAGGACACTATTCTTGATAATCTTTGGAGAATCATAAATATTGGTTTTGAGAACATTAACAAATCAGTTGGAAAATCAAATTGAAGGGTGTATCTCAAAAGATACAGGTTTTAGGTAGATTGAATTTTAAAGCCTATAGATTCTATGTGTTGTTTCTAATCATCATAAATGAAATTCAAAACAGTTGAACCAAAACTTATAAACTTACTAGAAAAAAGAAAACCTGTACTAACAATAAATTATTTGCTTAGTGATAGCTTCTGCAATGCTATCAATATTTGTATGATTTCTTTCAGATCCATCCTCTGGCTTACCCATCATATATTTAGAATAATATTACATAAGTAGTTATGAAAAGCCAAGACAATATATTGAGAGAGATTTTAGTTGGGATTCTAAAATCAGCTGGAGACACATCAGGGTGAATCACAACATTAAGCTAATAATCACAAAATTAAGTTAATAATCTAAGATGGTTGAATAAGAAAAAAGAAACAGTTGAACAAACTGGAGGCACTATATAACACTGACAGTATTCATAGTTTCTGTTTTTATAAGAAAACAAACCCAGGTTTGCAGAGCTTTTTTTTTTTTTTTTTTTTAAGATTTTATTTATTTATTTGACAGAGAGAGATCACAAGTAGGCAGAGAGGCAGGCAGAGAGAGAGAGAGGAGGAAGCAGGCTCTCTGAGCAGAGAGCCTGATGCGGGACTCCATCCCAGGACCCCGAGATCATGATCTGAGCCGAAGGCAACGGCTTAACCCACCCACTAAGCCACCCAGGCGCCCCGAGCTTTTGTTTTTTTTTGTTTTTGTTTTTGTTTTGTATGTGATTACAATATATGCTACTGATCACTGAGATAACAAGAGCATGGAAATTTGGGGCTGTTTTACTTTGTATCATATTGACCTTCTTGTTTTGCTTGATGTACTTCCCAGAAATAAGTGGAAGTATATTAAAATATGTATCGTCCATCCACCAAGAAACTAATTTAAACTCTGCACTATATAATGTCAATGAGCATGTTTTATACAGTCTTTTCTTTAAACAATGATAGTAACAATAGGTGCAGTCTCAAGGTAGATGGTGACAATGACAGATGGATAGATAGGAAAATAAAAATGAATTGGTAAAAGTTTGCATTAGGCTTTTTTTTGATTATGTGGAAAAATAAAAAATGGGAAAAATAATTATAATGAAAATCTAGGAAACATAAACCAGAATTAAAGGTTAAGAAAAATTAACAGGAAAACATCACCTTGGGGAAAATTTCATAAAATATTACATTTGGCTATTTTTCTTTTAGAAGTAGAGAGCAAATTATAAAATAATAATGTAGAGTTCTGCTTATATTACTTTAACTAAGCAACTTTTCCTGCATGCACTATGCAACCTGGACTCGGATACAAGACTGAACTCATTATTGTCCCCTGAAGACAGCACAAATGTAAATCAGCAAAATATAAGGCCCAGGATAACTTTTGGGTTGGTAATAAAATTCATGGTGCTTAAATTGCTCACTTCTAATGCATATTTTACAAGTCTCAGAGGAAATCTCTGAAACTCATAGATTTTCCCCCTTTCCTCATTACTGTATTTGATGTACTTTCAAACTCTGTAAGATGAGTTTAATACTTTGTAAAGCACTAAAAGTACCTATCTGAGAGAATCTGAAGGTCTTACAGGACATTTTCTATTTATGATAGTTCATTTTGGATTGCTGAATGGGAAAACTGAGGATAAATGTATCCAAAGTCCTATGGGTTTAACATCAGTCTTCTAAAGTATATTGTGCTGGCTTTTCTACATAGTCCCTTGATCTAAGGAATTATGAATGATTCTTTACAGTCAGCAGGATAAGCCCTTAAAGGAGATTTTTTTATGGTGGTTACATGTTCATTCTGATTTATTTACACTTTGATCCTTACTCTCAAACATGTTATGGGTCACTGAGTGGTCTATGACCATGAAAAAGCATTTAGTTTACTGGCCTATACTATCCGAGGGATGAGTATATGACCTTTATTCCATTGTCACAATTCCTAAAATAGCTTATCAAACCAACCACAAGAACCAGAGAAACACTCCATGGAGATATAGAGGTGTCAGGAAAAGTAGTGAATCTTTTCGATTCTGCTCTAGAACCTTATTTTCCTTTAGGAGAATATTAATGAATTCAACTTATAATGACTGTGATTATGTCCCACTAATCTCTATGATGAAAGAGAGACATCCACATCTTTGAGTGATATCAGCATCTAAATCAGGTAGATTTTAAATCCTTTTATACTAAAAAATATGCACCTATCAGAAGTAGAGATTAAATTAATTAGACAAGAAAATAGCTGTTTATTTTTTGTTTTATTTTGTTTTGGGAGTAGGAGGAGCTGATTATTTTTCCCCTGTTTATTTTAAGATACTTTGGGTGGATATAGAAAACACATTTATAATTATATTCTGTCAGGACACTGAAGAAATTATTTCACTGTCTTCTAGCTTTCATGATTGTTGAGAGATTAGCTGTCACTCCTTTACAGCTAATTTGTAACCCCCGCCCTATTGTTTTATACTTTTAGTTTTTATGACAATACATCTAGGTGTGAATTTCTTTTTATTTCCCTTGCTTGAGATCCTATGGACTAGATCTATTCAGTGACTTTCATCAAGTTCTGGGACAATTTCAGGAAATATGTAATCAAGTATTACTTACTGCCCCATTTTCACTGTCTTCTTTTTCTGTATAACTGATTAAACCTTTCACTCTATCTTCCATGCTTCTTATGCTTTTCTCATATTTGTTTCTGACCTTTGCTTTTATGTATTTTTAATTTCTTCTTACCTGTCTTCCAATTCACTAATTCTCTCTTTGTCTGTGTCTGTATGCACTTAAATGTGTATATCGGGTTTTCAATTTCCACTGTTATATTTTCAGGTCTTATTTTAAAGTTTTATTTTTCTATAAATATATTCACACCTCTTTTTTATCTTTTTAAATATACTATTGTTAGCTTATAATCTGATTATTTCAGAATTTGAAGATTTATAAGCCTAATTCTACTGTTTTTTTTGTTTGTTTTTTCCCCACTAATTTCCAATTCATTGTAACTTGTTGCCATGTATTGTTTTTTCTCCTATGATTTTATCATTTTCTCCAAGAATGTATTCATGCAAATTAAGAACAAGGATGAACTGTATTCCTCTAGAGATGATTTGGGTTGCTTCTGCCATAGACCTGGGAGTACCATGAGTCTGGGAACATCTTAAACCAAATTTTTGGTATAAGGGTTTTGAATATGTTCAGATAATACTAATTTTGACTACATATTTGTAAATTACTAGAACTGTGGTTATAATTTCTATGGCTTTTATATTTTATTTCTCTCTGAGGAGGCAGGTATATTTTGTTTCATCCCTGGGCTGAAAATACAGCCTTTTAGAGCTTCTGTTTCATTGATAAAGTGTTGCCTAATAGTGTTTTTTTTGGCCCTAAGCTTTGATCCCTCTCATTTTTGTCCTGAAAGGCAATCAAATGCTAACTTAAGTTTCATTAGATTCATTAAATCTCCATTGGTCCACTTAACTATTTAGTTATAGCTTTCTTTTAGATTATTGTCTTGTAATTTCTGACATTCTCTCAGTACCTCAATGCTTTCAAAACGTATCTTAAATTATTTTACTCAAATTTGTCACTTGTTTTGATGGGGCAGTTAGTCTAAATCACCTACCCTGTTAAGTATGGGTATGGAGACCTTCTTTTCTTTCTGTTTTACTGCTGTTTAGGGTCAAAATATTTCAATTAAGTAAGTTCCCTAATTAAAAATCACACTAAGTCAAGTTTCATGAGAGGGTCAGAAATAGAATAGTAAAGTAGAAGTACAATAGTAAAAATGACAATGTAAGGAATAGTGATAATTTTCATTGAGAAAGATGAGAAAATAAGTATATATAATTTTTTGTTTTAATTTGACATATGAAAGATACTGACCCAAACTGTGTAGAAATAATTAAGACTAGATAACACATGGAATTTTAGCTTGAGGGAAATAAAGAGTGGTATTAGAGAATCTATTTTCTTTTTTAAAGATTTTATTTATTTATTTGACAGAGAGAGAGAGAGAGAGAGAGAGAGAGAACACAGTAGGGGGAGCAGCAGGCAGAGGGAGAGGGAGAAGCAGGTTGCCTTCTGAGGAAGAAGCCCAATGTGGGCTCCATCCCAGGATGCTGGGATCATGACCTGAGCTGAAGGCAGATGCTTAATGACTGAGCCACTCACGCCCCCCTAGGAAACCTACTTTTACAAGGCATTACACAAGAGATGTTACCCCAACAAAAATTTATTTTTTTCTGGACTCTGGAAGCCAGTTTAAATGAAATATTTGACATAATATTCACAACTTCTCTATAAGATGGATCTGGAAACATTAAATAATTATTCAGGCCCACAACTGAGTAACAGAACTGAGATTCAAATCTAGGATATTTCATTCTAGAACCCACATAACTCTTATCCAAGACACTGTGTGGTAGTTGAGATGTATCTCAACAATGTATCAGATAACCTTTCAAAATCTTTCTGAGCCCTAAACAAATATAGATGCAGTATACTTCAAAATGTTTTAATCAGTTGTGTTTGAAAAAACAAAAACACATACACTCTACCTTGCTTATTACCTTCACAGTATCAGATTCACATATTCTTAATAGTGAGATATAGAGGTTTTGCTTATTATAACTCATCTACTGTAACTCATAACTCATCTATTCTTAATTTAGTTGCCATCAGATCAGAGTCTTACTCATTTAGTTGTTCGATGTTAGTTTGATAGAAGAAAAACAAAACAAAACAAAAAAAACAAACAGAAAAGGAAAAAAGAACAAAAGTCAAGACTATACATAAATTATTTAATCTTTCCACACAAATACTAAATGAATTATCTCTGACTAATGTTGTAACAAAGGAGATGAGATGAAGTATTAATCATTACCCTATTTTGTTAAAAGGCCATTCCAGGTGCACCTGGCTGACTCAGTCAGTTAAGCATCTGCCTTTAGCTCAGGTCATGATCACAGGGTCATGGGACTACGTCCCATATCAGGCTTCTTGCTCAGCAGGGAGCCTGCTTCTTCCTCCTCCTCTGCTTGCCACTCCCCCAGCTTGTGCTCTCTCTCTCTCTCTCTCTCTCTGCCAAATAAATAAAATCTTTTTTAAAAGGCCATTCCAAATATATCTTTATATAGATAATCTTCATATATAATATATCTTCATAATAAAACAAAATTTCATCCACTTATTTTCTACTCTAAGTTGTTTTTGTTTTTGTTTTTGTGCTCAACTCAATCCAATGAGATTATGGGCTAAATGATATCTCAGCATTCCTGGTGACAGCAGTTAACCCAGAAACTAATAATCTCATGCAGCTAGACTTCTAGCCTGAATTTAAAGACCAGCATGAATATTTTCGAATAAAATTAGTTTATTTGAATGCAAAATATAGTAATAATATGGATATAGCCTATGAAATGATTGATGTATGACATTACCATTGCATGAAGCTTGATTTATATACTTAGGATTTCTTGGGAGGTAACCTATACCATGAACAAAATTACAAAAATGTGTAAAGAAATATGAAGAAAATGAAAGTAGGCTGAGATAGTGAGGGAGGAAATAGCCTATTTATTATGCAACGACTTAAAATCATTGGAAATTTTTAACTTCCAATCTGGGAGCAGTTTAGCAGAAAAAAATTCCTCAAAATAATCAAATATGAGAAGCAAACAAAACACCCCAAATTTAAAAAGAAATTTCTATTGGACCATAGTTCATAAATTGATCATTAAATCATATATTCTAAACAGTAAACTGAAAAAAAAAAAAAAAGAAAGAAAGAAAAGACTAAACTGTTCAACCATTTGTGACCCAAACAAAATTACCAGTCTTTGACCTAGAGCAGTGGGGGTTATGATCTGTTTTATTTATAAATGGCTTGTTTTGTCTATTATAAATATGGAAAACATAAGCCTTTTTTTTCCCTTAAAACCATATACTGTTTGCTACATGCCATAAAAAGGAGAAAACAGTCATGTATATTAATCATGCATATCAACTATAAATGAAATAACAATAGGCCTGAGAATTTTATCCCTACTGTACCCACAAGCTTAAATGAAAAAAAATAAGCTGCTTTAAGACACAGTGGCTGGTTGATTTAAGATTCAAATTACTGAAAGAGTTCACCAAACTTATATTCCTTGTTTTCAGAATACTTGACACACAGTTCTTCAAACCTATCCAAGCCATTATTAAATGACATAAAAGGTGTTTATTGCTTCAAAAGGCAGCCTACCGGAATATTGCTTTTTTTCCCCTCTGAGCTACAGTCCGTTAAATGGCACTTTCTATAAACGCTAGATCTTTTCTAATAAGAAGCAATACTGTGATCTCAGGAAGCCTCGCATATTGTGACAAATCTTTGAGCCTCTGGGCTGTTTACCTAATGCTCAACTTAGACTACACTTTGCTGTATCTATATATTCCTCTATATAGCTCATCTTTGTCCACAAAGTAAGTGAAAAAAATATATAAAAAAGGCTAAATAAGAGATATAGTCAATCCTATCAACCCTCTTAGAAAGCTACAGTGAAGGTTACTTTGACTAAATTCAGCCCATGAGGTTCTACTGAACACCCACAAATGGAGATAAATTTGTCCTATGCCACCATATCCCATAGCTCTTTTAGAGAAGAACTTCTTTCCTGTTACTTTTTCCCTAAGAACTCACAAAGTTTAAATGGAAATATAAGAAAAACAAGGTAATTTAGCATGAATGACAGTATATTAATGCAATAAGCATTTATCACAACTCACTTAATAGAAGGCATTATATGTTATGTACTAAGAAGGAAAGCAAAGAAGTATGATAATCCCACCAAATCCAATCTAAATAAATTTCTAGTTTCTTCACTACTACTTATTTCCTCAGTCCATTAGTCTAGTTCCTGGTCTCCTTCCTAATCAAGGTGTGAATATTTTGGCCTTTCACTTTAACTACATACTCACACTATCCCCTTCTGTCCCACCCCACTCCTTTTCTTCTCTTTCCAATTTTCCACAACTGCTCTTCTAAATCTTTACCTTAATTTCCCAGTCCACATTCTTATAGCAACTTTCTCTTAGAAACTTAGTATATGTCCAAATCTATAAACAACCACCAACAACAACAACCCTCCCCCTCCAGAGGCTAGCCAAATCAGTCTCTTCTTCCTTACGATTCATTCATACTCTTTTATGGTGACCCATTTCCAATTTTCTCAGTTTCATGTGTTGCCACTTTGGATAGTCTGACCACATTAATTGCCCCCATTTAATCTATTTATCATCTCTTCTTCAGATATGTCCTTTTTTATGAAAAAAACCCACAAAAGTATATAAATGTTAAGCACTTGTTCCTTTGTCCCATGCTCACATTCATTTTCAGTTCTTTCTTTTCAAATGAAGAGCAGCATTTATTTCTTCCAACACTCTTCATCACAAAATCAACACCTGTTACCTGCTGGATATCCAGATCTCTCTCAAGGTGCAGAGCTGTTTTTCACCTTCATCATACAGTTTCCTCTGCATTGCCTCCTAAATAAATGCATATTGATCCTTTGAGGTCAGCCCAAATATCATCTGCTCAGAAAAATCATTTGGGACTTCCTTCCCATCCATCCTCAGAAGAATTGATTACTTTTTCATTTGTAATTCTACTAAGTGTTTTTCATTATACTGTGTTCATGTTTTAGTTTTTGAAAAAATGTATTTGTATAAATACCTTCTTTTGTGGGCAAAGACAGTCTCTATTGTCTCTTACTTCAATCATCTCTATCTTAATGCCTGACAGTTAACAGGTGCTCACTGTTATTTGTTGCAATAAACTGATTCCATCCCTCAAGAAGCTTATTATCTAATATGTTGTTGGAAAATTCCATAGAATGATAATATAGGAATTTAGAGAAAGATCACTCCACTGTGATGTAAGAAAGCTGAAATGTGTTTAGGAATTCCAGACAGACAGACCAGGGAATATCTTGTGTCATGCAGAAAGAGTAGATTGAGCAAAAGGTCAAACCTGAAAAGGCATAATGCTTACTAAAGGAATGCTGAACATCTAATCTGGCTGGACTTTAGTAATAGAAAAAAAGATAAGATTTGAAAAATGGGATGAAGCGTGAAAAACTTTGCATCAGGCAGAAACACAGGTTTGAACGCAATTGACCAAAACAACAACAACAACAACAACAACACCTGAAAAAAAAAATAAGAGAGACTTAGTTCTCTCACATATAAGTGAAATCCAAACATAACCATTCGAGAGTTAAGCACATTCCCACTGTTTACTCCCTGACCACAAATACATGCCTTCTACCTGCTGGTCCAAATGGTCTCCAAATATTATGCATTTTAGTAAGCACAAAGCAGCAATGAATGAAAAGGGTATACGTTTTGTCTCTGAAGACATTATCTTGGAAAATCCAAATAACTGATCAGAATTTACTGCCAGGCCTATAAACCTAGTTGCAAATGAGAAAAAAAAATCACTTTTTTTTAATTGGTAAACATCTGTTTTTTCTCTTTTCCAAAACAGAACTTTCTCTCTTTACCTAAGATTTTATTTCATATATATATATATATATTTTATTTCATATATATATATATATTTTTAAGATTCCATTTATTTATTTGAGAGAATGAGTGCATATGAACACAAGCAAGGGGAGAGGCAGAGGAAGAGAAAAAGAGAGAAGCAGACTCTCCAATCAGCAGGGAGCCTAATGCAGGGCTCCATCCCAGGCTCCTGGGATCATGACCTGCGCCAAGGAAGATGTCCAACCAACTGAGCCACCCAGGCACCCCTAGATTTTTTTAAAGATTTATTTATTTATTTATTTGAGAGACAGGGAAAGAGAGAGCATGTGAGATGGGGGCAGAGGGAGAGATAAGCAAACTCCCCACTCAGTACATATCCTAACACAGGGTTGATCTCACAACACTGAGAGTATAGTCTGAGCTGAAATTGAGAGTTGGAGACCCAATGGATTATGCCACCCAAGTGTCCCCCCTTATTCAAGAACTGAAAAGATAAGTTGAAGCATCTGCATTTTCAATGGTGAGAATAATAAAGGTAAACTCAGAAAATATAGATATTTTCATAAACTGACATTTTTAGGAAATGAATAATCCTGTTGGTTTTGTGTCCTTAAGGTTTCAGGGAGAACTTAAGCACGGTTTCTCTTTGCTTAGCATCTGTTTTTCAGTTATTTTTTCCTTTAAATATAAAAGTGTTCATTATATTATTCAGCTAAAAGAAACAAAGGAAATTTGACAAAGTTCTTATCTCTGCAATTATATAACATTTTTGTTTTTTTGCCCAGTTCCATGTGATTGGTCATTCCAGCAAATGAAACTGGAATACAGACGTTTAAACACAAAGAAAGGCGAACTCCCTACTTCTGTTTGCAGATTGATTTGGCTTTGTTGAATGTAAATAAGCAAAATCATTACTTTCAAAATAGCTGCTAGGGATCATCCCTCATTAATCTCTGCAAGGCTTTTCTTGCCGACATCATAAACCCAGCAGCAGGAGGTACTAATACAAATCTCACATACTTCCAAGTTCACCTGGGAATACGTACCACCCCTCATCATTCATGGATCCTAAGTTAGGAAATATTCTGGTCATGATACTGTTTCTTTAATTTTTAAATTCTACCCGTGATTTTTCATGACATCTGTATCTTTGGGGTAAATACCCAGAGTGCAATTGCAGGGTCATAGGGAAGTTCTATTTTTAATTTCTTGAGGAATCTCCACACTGTTCTCCAAAGAGGTTGCACCAACTTGCATTCCCACCAACAGTGTAAGAGGGTTCCCCTTTCTCCATATCCTCTCCAACACATGTTGTTTCCTGTTTTGTTAATTTTGGCCATTCTAACTGGTGTAAGGTGATATCTCAATGTGGTTTTAATTTGAATCTCCCTGAGGGCTAGTGATGATGAACATTTTTTCATGTGTCTGATAGTCATTTTTATGTCTTGATTGGAGATAGCAGCAATGGCCACGGTCGCCAAACTATGGAAAGAACCAAGATGCCCTTCAACAGACGAATGGATAAGGAAGATGTGGTCCATATACACTATGGAGAATTATGCCTCCATCAGAAAGGATGAATACCCAACTTTTGTAGCAACATGGATGGGACTGGAAGAGATTATGCTGAGTGAAATAAGTCAAGCAGAGAGAGTCAACTATCATATGGTTTCACTTACTTGTGGAACATAACAAATAACATGGAGGACAAGGGGTGTTAGAGAGGAGAAGGGAGTTGGGGTAAATTGGAAGGGGAGGTGAATCATGAGAGACTATGGACTCTGAAAAACAATCTGATGGCTTTGAAGTGGCGGGGTGGTGGGAGGTTGGGGTACCAGGTGGTGGGTACTATAGAAGGCACGGATTGCATGGAGAACTGGGTGTGGTGAAAAAAATAATGAATACTGTTTTTCTGAAAATAAATAAATTAATTTAATTTAAAAAAATACTACCCGTGAGTCCTAAATGTGAGAATAAGAAACAGTGCTTTAAACATTATACATTTATAACTTTATAGAATTGAAGATAATTAAATAATTATAGAAAAATGATAACAAGAATTACTACAGGACATAGAATTGTATTTTTGAGAGGCATATTATCTTTATATATAATTCTAATCATGGGTAAATGCAATTATATCATGACCAGGAATCAAATAAGAAACCATACTGATAACATAAAAATTTTTTTTTAATTAAAAAAGGGAGGCTTAATTAGTTTCAGACAAATTTCTGTAAATATTGTAGATGTGGACACATTAATTCTCATATACATTATCCCTAGATGTGAAGCACCTTAGGTAGAAGCAAGGAATAAGAAGATTCCTAGAAGTGCATTTTGGAGTTTATGCTTTTTCCTGGACTCCAGTCCAGAGCATTAATGAACAAATCAGTGTATGAGATCTTGCAAAGTAGGAGAAAAGTTGTCAAGTACAGTCTCCAGGGGATAGAAACTGGGCAAGAAGGAATGCCCATCACCATGCCCTACAACTCTAAAGGAGAGGAAGGAATTCTAGCATCTCTCACGTGTTAGTGAACAGAGTCAAAAAAATGGCCACATAACCTGCCTGTGGACAGATACTGAATTAAAAAGTTCTCTTCTCGGGGCACCTGGGTGGCTCAGTGGGTTAAAGCCTCTGCCTTCAGTTCAGGTCATGATCCCAGGGTCCTGGGATTGAGCCCCGCATCGGGCTCTCTGCTAAGCGGGGAGCCTGCTTCCCTTCCTCTCTCTCTGCCTGCCTCTCTGCCTACTTGTGATCTCTGTCTGACAAATAAATAAATAAATAATCTTTAAAAAAAATAAAGTTCTCTTCTCATTCAAGGATGAGTAGAGAGAAAAAATAACAACTAGAAACGTATAGAAAAAAATACTACAGAATAGAAGAAAGAAAAGCCTGGAAGAATCTGAGGAAGAACATAGTACACCACTTCTTCAACTGCAGGAAACAAAAGAAAAAGATGTGCATGTTATTGTGTGCACAAACACATACACATGTGCACGTGTGCATGCGCACACACACACGTATATATGTATGACAATTCAATAGTCTACACAAAGCTAGATATTTCAATATCTGCAGAGACCAGTATAGTCTTGTCAAAATTTCAAAGGGCAATAGCAGGTAGAAAGAATGAGGAACATGGCCAATATAGACTATGTCTAAAGAGACAGACACTAATCAGCACCATCTAAATGTCAAACATGAGTATGGCCTTATTTTTACTATAATTCTGATTCTGGAAATCTGGGGTATTTTAAAGATTTATTTATTTTTCAGAGAGAGAGAAAGATAGAGAATGCGTGTGGGGAAGGGACAGAAGGAGAGAGAGAATCCTCAAGCGGAGTCCCTGCCAAGCACAGAGCTCGACTAATGCAGGGCTCCACCGTAGGACCCTGAGCTCATGTCCTGAGCAGAAATCAAGAGTTGGACACTTAACCCACTAAGCCATCTACATGCCCCTGGCAATTCGGGGATTTTTTTTACATTTCTTTCTTTCCTCCCTTCCTCCCTCTATTCATTCATTCATTCTTTCTTTCTTTCTTTTATTTTGTTGATTTCCAACAAAACAAATGAATGACAAGAAGAAGTAGTTATGTAGCCAAACAAAACACAACTATAGTCTTCATACAGAATACAGACTTTTTCTGAGCTCTTCTTAATGGAATATAATAAAAAAGTTGCAGAAACAAGAGCAGACAGTCAAGAAAAGAAGAAGAAATGAAAGAACACACTATGAAAAGTGAGCTGAGGAAACAATTTTCAATAATAAAATTAGATTTTGGAATAGAAGCATTAAAAGCCATAATATACATTTTAGGGAGCTAAATCACAGATGTCAATGATGATTTGAGAAACTCTTAGATACCAGAAGAAAGAATGGAAATAAAGATAAATGGTGAGAGAGAAGAAAACAGAGTGGGAGAATGTACAGGGAACAATACACACACAGCTGGCCCAAGAATATCAGTGCACTGTAACAGTGTACAATAAAGTAAAGAAAAACAAAATTCCCTGATCTAAATATACCCCGAGAAGGGTATCTGGGTGGTGTATTACAAAAGCATAAAAAACAGAAAATATACACTGTAAATAAGAAAAATGATAGCAGAAATGAAAAATTTAGAAGGACTGGATTATGAGGTTGAAGGAATCTTGTAAAAAGGAGGGGAAAAAACACAAAGATGAAAAGAGAGACAATACAAAAAAAAAATAGCAGATCAGTCCAGGAAGTCTAAGGTAAAAACAATGAATTTCTAAAATATAAAATAATTTTAAAATATGGAGAAAAATAATCAAGGAATCCTCCTTTTAAGTGCCTCAAAATAGAAGAACATAAATGTGTAGACAGAATTCACTGGATGAAAACCTCAAACCATGGATGAAAATAGACTCAAGATAACGATATCTCCATGATGTTTCAGATCATAAGAGCAAAGAGTTAATCCAAAAGGCTTTAAAGAGAAACAGAAAATAAAAATAGGCTTCCTGCAAGAGATTAAGAGAATGATGCTATCAGACTTTCAACAGTAGCTCTGCCTTCTAGCTTTGTAGAGCAATTGATTTCCAACCTAGAATTCTTGACCTAAACAAATTATCAGTGAGTAGTGAAATACAGTATAAGAAATGCAAGATCTTAAATATATTATCTCCAAAGCAAGTTTTCTGAGGAAACCCCTGGAGAATGTTCTCCACAAAAATAAAGGAATACATTTTTTTAAAAAGGGGAAGAGAAAGAAATACAATGATGGAAACAGAAATACAAAAGAGACCTTCAAGATCACATTTGTACAGTGCATCTCAAAATAAATCAACCAGACTGGAACACATAAAAATTTACAGGAATATTTACATACAGTTAAAATTGACAGAATTCCTGATATTTTTTAATGCATTAAACAAATATTTATACAACTTGAGGAGAGATTAGGGACAAATCCATGACAAATACATTGAAAAAACTAAACAAACAGGCATATAAGCAAGAAAAGAAAATCTATACTCTAGGAAGATCAAAAAGTCCTCCCAGAAAATTAATTATAGGACTTTACATATTTCAACTCTAAGTGGAGTTTATAAAGTCCTAATAAACACAGTATTGAAAAAACTGGAATTTGAATATTACAATATGGGGAAGGTAGGAAGATGGGAATTATATGTGTTTTGGTTATAGTGAGGGATGAAAAAACAGTAGTGTATCAACACCTTCAATAGTAAATAAATAATCCCTAAATCTAAAATATCCAGAATATCATCAAATTACTTAGAGATGTAAGTGGTTTCTATCAAATAAAGAATTTAAAAAAAAATTAAAACTGGCCTGTTGGGGCATCTGGGTGGCTTAGTTGGTGGAACACACAACTCTTGATCTTAGGGTGGTGAGTTTGAGCCCTATGTGTGGCATAGAGTTTACTTAAAATAAAATTTAAAATTTGCCTTCTAAAATGGAGTACATAAGGTAAAGTATTGTTTCACAATAAAATACAAAGAATATATCTAAAAAAGGAAGGAAATTAGGCTCAAGATTTTCTTTGAAATAGTCTAACAGAAGGCAATACAATATGACTCCAAGAAATGTTTAGTGCCAAATGATGGGACCCAAGCATTTTTATGCCCAGTCAAGTAATTCTTTTTTTCATGAGTTAAAAAACTTTTAGAGACATATTCATGTAGTCAAGGATTCATAAAACATATCACATATTTTCCCTTGCAAAAACAGAGTATTCTTATTATCCAACTAAGAGATAAATAAAAAGCAAACAAACAAACAAAAAATTCCTTTTCTGGCTAAGATGGACTAATACATACTAGATTTACCCTCTTGCATAAAACCACCAAATAATTGGACAAAATAGATGAAACAATGGTTTTCAAGACATTGTATACAAGGCAGCAAAAGACAGTAATCACTGAATGACAGAAAACAAATGTAATGTGCCCTTTGAATGAAAAGCTTACTGCCTTAAAAACTTTTCAGGGATTACTCAGGAAGGGGGAACCAGGTACATCCTATAACACTTCTGAGTTGAAGAAACATAATTAAAGAGTCCAGGGAAACTAAGACAGATGTAATTCACAGAGAAGAATACTAGAGAGGATTCTTCTGCATACAGAATGATGGAGATCTGCACTGTCTCAGTACCCTTCAAGTATTTAGCAGACCACTGATCAGTGGATGCATGGGAGGAAACAATATGAGGCTAGAGAATCACCCCAAAGAATGAGAAATAACAATGCTCAATACCCACTCAGGCATAGCAACGATGTCTGTCTCTACTACCCAGTTTTAAAACCTTATAAATCAAAGGTCATTGGATAGACTATCCAGAAGAATCTTGACATCATAGAGGTGAATAATTAGCTAGACTAAACACCAGTCTTGTCTTGCCTAAAAAATCTCAAAAGCAAAACTTAAAAGGATAAAAGTATTTATAAATACCTTAAATGCACTAAAGAATATTAATTATAAACTCAAAATATTAATTAAAATCAAGAATATTAATTATAAAACAAAATATCCAGCATCCTAAACTTAAACATCAGAATATCTGGCAACCAGTCAAGAATAACCAGGCAAGCTAAATGACAAAAAAATATGTCACAAGAAGATAAAATAACCAATAAAAGCAGACCCAAAACTGATAAAAAAGTTAGAACTAGAAGATGAGGACATTAAAACAGCCTATTATAACTGCATTCTATGATCTAAAAGTTAAGTTAAAGTATGGGAGTTGGAATAAAATATAAAAATAAAACATCTAGAGATGAACAATAAAACATCTGGGATTAAAAATAAAGTGCAGTGGATAGATGGACATTACATAAAAAGAGATTGGTAGGGATGCCTGGGTAGCTCAGTTGGTTAAGCGACTGCCTTCAGCTCAGGTCATGATCCTGGAGTCCCAGGATGGAGTCCTGCATCGGGCTCCCTGCTAGGCAGGGAGTCTGCATCTTCCTCTGACTCTCCCACTTCTCATGCTCTCTCTCTCTCTCTCTCATTCTCTCTCTCTCAAATAAGTAAATAAAATCTTAAAAAAAAAAGATTGGTAAACTTGAAGACATAGTAATAGACATACATAGTTATATATGACATTAAATTTACTATTATTTCAATTATTTATAAATGTATTACTTATTAAAATAAATATTACATTTAATACATATAATAATATATAACAAACTTAACATGTCATAAACATATTTTTCAACGGAAAGTAACCAAAATCTTTTCAAAATAAAATGAAACAAAAACGAAAACATAACGTATAAAGTCTACTATTATTCAACCTTAAAGAGGAAGGAAATATTGACACATGGATGAAACTTGAAAACATGATACTAAGTCAAATAAGCTAACCACTAAAGGATATAGTGTTTGAGGTTCCTAGGATAGCCACGTACATAAAACAAAAAACAGAGTGGTGGCTACCAGGTGTTGGAAGAATGGGGGAAGGAAAATTATTGCTTATTGGTTACAGAATTTCAGTTGGGGATGATGAAAATATTCTAGAAATAAACCACAATGATGGTTGCACAACAATGTGAATGTACTTCATGTTAAAAAAAAAACAAAAACTATGCACTTGAAAATGATTAAAAAGGTTAATTTAATTAACAATAAAAAAAACCTTAAAAGCAGCCAGAGAAACATACAGAAGAACAAAGATAAGGATGGTAATAAATTTCTTGCTAAAACAATGTAATCAAGAAGACAGAGTGACACCTCAAAATACTGATACAAAATACTCAACAACAGAAAATACAAAAATTAAATTGAAAAAATACTTTTTTTCAGCCATATGAAAGGTGAAAGAATTTTCTCAAACAGAGCCACACTATAAGGAAGACCTTCAAGTGAAAGAAAATAACAGATTAAAAAAAAAAAAAAAAGATCACCACAGAGGAAAAAGAGAGCTGAAAATGGACACCATATAAATATCTTTAAGATATCACTGATTTTTTTAAAAATTGACATGTGGTGTGGATCGCATAAAATACATAAAGCAAAATGTATGACAGTATTGTCGTTACCAGAAGGGAGAGAAATAGAAATATATTGTTGTAGGATTCTTACACTATCTGGGATATGATAGCACTTAAAGCTAGACTGTATTAAGTTAAAGACATGTTCTACACACCCTAAACCAATCACTAAAAAATAGTCAAATTTAATAAGCCAACAAAGAAGACAAAATCAAATCATAAAAAGTTCTAAATCCAAAAGAAGACAGAGAAAAGAAGGAAAAAAGTAAATAAGTCAGACAAGTATAAAATCAGCAAGATTACAGACTTAAGCCTAACTGTATGAATTAGCAAATAAATATAAATGAGTTAAATATCCAATAGTAGGTAAAGAGTGTCAGACTGGCTAAAAAGCATAAACCCAACTCTATGCTGTCTCCTAAAAACCAATTAAACATATAAATAGACAAATTGGTTAAAAAGTTAAATGTTATAAAATGGCATACCTTGTATATCAGCTTTCTAGGGCTGTCATAATGAAGTACCACAGACTGGCTTAAACAAGAGAAATATATTTTCTCACAGTTCTGTAGGCTAGAAGTCCAAGAGTAAGGTGTTGGTGCAGCTGGTTTCTTTTGAGATTTCTCTACTTGGCTCGTAGATGGCCATCTTCTCCCTTGTGTCTTCACATGGTCTTACTTCTGTACCCATCTGTGTCCAAATTTCCTCTTCTTATATTAATACCAGTTATATTGGATTAGAGTCCACCTTAATAAACTTATTTTATTTTTTTTGATTTTTCATTATTTCCTTTTTTAATCTAAATTCAATTAGCCAACATATAGTATGTCATTAGATTCAGAGGCAGAGTTCAATAATTCATCAGCTGCATATAACACCCAGTGCTCATCACATCACATGCCCTCCTTAGGGCCCATCACCAAACTACACTATCCCCCTACCCAGCTAGCCAGCCTCCAGCAACCCTCAGTTTCTTTTCTATAGTTAAGAATCTTTCATGGTTTTCTCCCTGTCTGATGACTACCGTTCAGTTTATATATATATATATATATATATATATATATATATGGGAAATATAGGAAATATATATTATATGTATACACACATACATATTAATATACATGATATATATCATATATATATAATCACATCTTTATCCATTCATCTGTTGATGGACATCTTGGCTCTTTCCACGGTTTGGCTATTGTGAATATTGCTGCTATAAACACTGGGGTGTATATGAGCCTTTGAATCATTACATTTGTATCTTTGGGATAAATACTAGTAGTGCAATTTCTGGGTCATAGGGTAGGTCTATTTTTAATTTCTTGAAGAATCTCCATACTGTTTTCTAGAGTGGCTGCACCAGCTTGCATTCCTACCACAAGTGTAAGAAGGTTCCTTTCTCTACATCCTTGTCAATATTTGTTGTATCCTGACTTGTCAATTTTATCCATTCTGTCTGGTTTGAGGTGGTAGCTCACTGTGGTTCCGATTTGCATCTCCCTGATGCTGAGTGATGTTCAGCATTTTTTCATGTACCTATTGTCCATTTGTATGTCTTCTTTGGAGAAATGTCTGTTCATGCCTTCTGTCCATTTCTTGACTGGATTATTTGTTTTTTGGGTATTGAGTCTGATAAGCTCTTTAAAGATCTTGGATACCAGCCCTTTATCTGATATGTCATTTGCAAATATCTTCTCCCTTTTCATAGGTTACCTTCTAGTTTTGTTGTCTATTTCCTTTGCTATGAAGAAGTTTTTTATCTTGATGAAGTCCCAATAATTTATTTTTGCTTTTCTTTCCCTTGACTTTTCTGCAGCTGTGGTTGAAGAGATTGTTGCCTGTGTTCCCCTCAAGGATTTTAATGGATTCCTGTCTCACGTTTAAATCTTTCATTCACTTTGATTTTATTTTTGTGTATGGTGTAAGAAAATGGTCCAGCATACATGATGCTTTCCAATTTTCCCAACACTGTATGTTCAAAATACTATTCTTTTTTCCACTGGATATTCCTTCTTGCTTTGTTGAAAATTAGTTGAACAAAGAGTTAAGGGTCCATTTCTGGGTTCTCTATTCTGATCCACTAATCTATGTGTCAGTTTCTGTGCTAGCAGCATATTGTCTTGATGATTATAGTTTTGCAATATAGCTTGAAGTCTTGAATTGTGATGCCACCAATTCTGATTTTTTTTTCAACATTCCTCTGGCTCTTTCGTTTTTTTGTTTTGTTTTGGTTTGGTTTGGTTCCATACAAATTTTAGAATTATTGTTCCAGCTTTGTGTCTATGGTATTTTGATAGGAATTGCACTGAATGTACAGACTACTCTAAGTAGTGTAGACATTATAACAATATTTATTTTTCCAATCCATGAGCATGGAATGCTTTTCCATTTCTTTGTGTCTTCCTCAATTTCTTTCATAAGTGTTCTATAGCTTTTAGAGTACAAATCCTTTACCTCTTTATTTAGGTTTATTCCTAGGTATCTTGTGTTTTTGGTGCAATTGTAAATGGGATTGTTTCCTTAATTTCTTTTTTTATATCTCATTGTTAGTGTATAGAAATGCAATTGATTTCTGTGCATTGATTTTATATCCTGACACTTCACTGAATTCCTGTATGAGTTCTAGCAATTTTGGGGTGGAATATTTTGGGTTTTCTACATAAAGTATCATGTTATCTGCAAGGAGTGAGAGTTTGACTTTTCTTTGCCAGTTTGAGTGCCTTTTATTTCTTTCTGTTGTCTGATTGCTGAGGCTAGAGACGTCTAGTATGATGTTGAACAACAGTGGTGACAGTGGACATCCCTGTCATATCTCTGATCTTAAAGGAAAAGCTCCTAGTTTTTCCATGTTGAGAATGGTATCAGCTGTGGGATTTTTATAGATGGTTTTTATGATATTGAGGTATATTCTCTTTATTCATGCACTGTGGAGATGTTTTTTTTTTATAAATTTTTTTAAAGATTTTATTTATTTATTTGAGAGTGAGACAGTGAGAGAGAGCATGAGTGAGCAGGAGGGCAGAGAGAGAAGCAGACTCCCCGTGGAGCTGGGAGCCCGATGTGGGACTCGATCCCGGGACTCCGAGACCATGACCTGAGCTGAAGGCAGTTGTCCAACCAGCTGAGCCACCCAGGCGTCCCACTGTGGAGAGTTTTAATCAAGAAAGGATGATGTATTTTTGTCAAATGTTTATTTCTGCATCGATTAAGAGGGTCATATGGTTCTTGTCCTTTCTTTTATTAATGTGATGCATCACACTGACTAATTTGTGGATGTTGAACCACCCTGCATCCCAGGAATACATCCCACTTGGACATGGGAGAAAATCCATTTAATGTACTGTTGGATCCTACTGACTAGTATCTTGGTGAGAATTTTGACATTAATGTTCATCAGGGATATTGGTCTATAATTCTCCTATTTGTGGGGACTTTGGTTTGGGGATCAAGGTAATAGTGGCCTCATAGAATGAGTTTGGAAGTTTTTCTTCTTTCTATTTTTTCGAACAGCTTCAGAATAATTGGTATTAATTCCTTAAATGTTTGGTAGAATTACCCTGGGAAGCCATCCAGCCCTGAATTCTTGTTAGTTGGGAGACCTCATTTTAATTTAATTACTTCTTTAAAGACCCTATCTCCAAATAAAGTCATGTTCTGAGTTATTGGGATTTGGAATTTTAGCATATGAATTCAAGGGAAGGTGTTCAGTGTAATATATTAATTCACAATTCATCCCATAACACCTAGCTATCACTAATCAAAAAGTCAGGTAGCTATATTAATAGCAGACTAAGTAAATTTCAGAGCCAAGAATGTTATCAGATACAAAAAAGAGCATTTCATAAAGACAAGGAGACAACTATTAAGATGACAAAAGGCACCTGGGTGGCTCAGTGGGTTAAGCCGCTGCCTTCGGCTCGGGTCATGGTCTCAGAGTCCTGGGATCGAGTCCCGCATCGGGCTCTCTGCTCAGCAGGGAGCCTGCTTCCCTCTCTCTCTCTCTGCCTGCCTCTCTGCCTACTTGTGATTTCTCTCTGTCAAATAAATAAAAATAAAATCTTAAAAAAAAAAAGTATATGCATCTAATAACAAAGTCTCAAGAGCAGGAAGCAAAAACTGATAAACTGTAAGGAGGAATGGGAAAATTCACAATTATAATTGGACATTTCTATACTTCCCTCTTAAGAGTTGATAGAACAAATAGACATAAAATCATGAAGAAAACAGAAGACTTCAGAGGGGGAAGGAGCAAGATGGCAGAGGAGTAGAAGACTGAAATATCATCAGGTCCCAAGAATTCAGCTAGATGTTTATCAAAACAACCTGAACACTTACAAACTCAACAAGAGATTGAAGAGAAGAGCAGCAATTCTAGGAACAGAAAATCGACTACTTTCTGGAAGGTAGGACATGTAAAGAAGTGACTCCAAAGCAACAAGAAGATAGACTGTGGGGGGAAGGGCCAACTCCCAGCAAGTGAGAGTGCAGCAGACCACAGAATTGGAACTTTTAGAAGTCTGCTCCACTGAGGGACATCACCTCCAGAGGCTAAGTGGAGGGTGGAGCACTTGTGGGGACATTGCAATCCCAGGACCCACGGGGACACAAAAAGGCCAGGTATGTCTGTGTGCCTCAGAGCTCCTATGTATCAGAGTGGGGAAGCTGGTTGTAGAAACAGAGCCAAGGAGTGGGCTCTCGGCTTGGGATTATCTTAAATGGGGATCCATAGCATATTCGGGCCTTCGCTCTATGACCAGGGACACAACAAGCAGCAGATCTGGGGAGACTCACCTTCCTCCTCCAGGAGGAGTGGCACAGGAGCATTCTAAAGAATCAGCTGGGTTTGGAAACTCTAAACAGAACCATGCATCTGAGATAGAAATGCTCAGTCACAACTTGGAGTGTGGCTGGAGACCAGGGAGAAGGGAGAAATTGACTGCTTTTCTCTGAGGGTGCATTGAGGAGTGGGGCCCAGAGCTCTCAGCTCATAAGGAGATTGGTAGCCACCATCTTCATTTTCCTCCAAAGCTATACAGAAAGACTTCAGGGAACAAAAGTTACCCAGAGCGAACCCAAGCCTATTACTTAGCTTGATCCTGGAAAGGGCAGTGCAATTCTGACTTGGGCAAAGACATATGAGAATCACTGCAAGAGGCCCCACCCCCAGAAGACCAGCAAGAACATCCAGCCAAGAACAAGTTTTCAACACATAGATTTAATGCCTTTTTCCCCATGATCCTTTAGTCCTTCAAAGTTAATTTTTTAAATTTTATTTTTTATTATATTTTTTATTTTTCCTCTTTCCTATTTTGACATTTTTTAACTATTTTATCTTATCAATACCTCTTAAAAAATCTTTTTAAATTCTCATTCTTATAGTAATATTTTATCCCTTTATTGTATTTAACATTATTTTTTGTATACATATAGGCTTTTTTTTTCCTTTAAAAGTTTTGGATACAGTCTCTTCTAATAGATGAAAATATACCCTAAGTCTAACCCATAGCATTGTTCTACTCTCCAGCCTGATCACATTCTTTCCTCTTTTTTTTTTAACCAAATTCTTATCAATTCCTTTTTCAGAATCTTATTTAATTTTCATCTTTACAATCATATTCCATCCCTTCATTGTGTTTATCCTTATTTTTGTATGCATATAACTTTTTCTTTAAAATTTTGAGAGACAGTTTCTTTCAACAGAACAAAATACACCCAAAATCAAGTGTGAGACTCTGTTCTGTTCACCACTCTAACATATATATACATACATATATGTATATATATACTCTTTTTTCCCCCTATTTCTTTCCACTTTCCTTCTCCCTGTGGGTTCAGGTCTCTTCTGATTTGGTTAGTATATATTTTTCTGGGGTTGTTGCTACCCTTTTGGTATTTTTTTTCTCTCATTAATCTATTCTTATCTGTATTAAATGACAGGATGAAAAATTCACCACAAAACAAAACAACAACAAAAAAAACCCACAAGAGGCTGTACTGATGGCTAGGGACCTAATCAATATAGACATTAGTAATATGTCAGAAGTGGAGTTCAAAATGACAATTATCAAGGTACTAGTTGGGCTTGAAGAACGCATGGAAGATACTAGAGACACCCTTTTTGGAGACATAAAATCCCTTTCTGGAGAAATAAAGGAACTAAAATCTAACCAAGTTGAAATCAAACACGCTAATAATGAGAAGCAATCAAAAATGGAGGCTCGCCCTGCTAGGATAAATAAGACAGAAGAGAAAATTAGTGATATAGAAAACCAAACAATGAAGAATAAAGAAGCTGACCAAAAAAGATAGAAACAACTACTGGACCATGGACCATGAGGGGAGAACTCAAGAGATAAGTGATATCATGAGATGAAACAATATTAGAATAATTTGGATCCCAGATGAAGAATAAAGAGAGAGAGGGGCAGGAGGTATATTGGAGCAAATTATAGTAGAGAACTTCCCTAATTTGGCAAAAGGAACAAGCATCAAAATCCAGGAGGTGTAGAGAACTCCCCTCAAAATTAATAAAAATAGGTCAACACCCTGTCATCTAATAGTAAAACACACAAGTCTCAGTGACAATGAGAAAATCCTGAAAGCAGCTTGGGAAAAGAAGTATGTAACATACAACAGTAGAAATATTAGATTGGTAGCAGACTTATCCACAGAGACCTGGCAGGCCAGAAAGACTGCCATGATATATTCAAGGCACAAAACGAGAAAATGTTGCAGCCAGGATTACTATATCCAACTAGGCTGTCATTGAAAATAAGAGAGATTAAAAGCTTCCAGGACAAACAAAACCTAAATGAATTTGCAAACACCAAACCAACCCCACAGGAAATAGGGCAAGGAGTCCTCTAAGCAAAGAGAGAGCCTAAAAGTAACAGACCAGAAAGGAACAGAAACAATAAATAGTAACAGTCACTTTATACACAATACAGTGGCACTAAATTGATATCTTTCAATAGTTACCCTGAATGTAACATGGATAAAAGTGCCAATCAAAAGGCACAGGGTATCAGAATGGATAAAAAACAAAACAAAACAAAACAAACCATCAATATGCTATCTACAAGAAACTCATTTTAGACCCAAAGACATCTCCAGATTTAAAGTGGGGGTTGGGGGGGTTGAAAACAATTTACCACGCAAATAGACATCAAAAGAAATCTGGGGTGGCAATCCTTAGATCAATTAGATTTTAAGCCAAAGACTATAATAATAAGAGATGAGGAAGGACACTATATCATACTCAAAGGGTCTGTCCAAGAAAAAGATCTAACATTTTAAATATCTATGCCCCTAACATTGGAGCAGCCAATTATATAAAGCAATTAATAATAAAATCAAAGAAACACATCAACAATAATACAATAATAGTAGGGGACTTTAATACCCCCCTTACTGAAATGAACAGATCACCTAAGCAAAAGATCAATAAGGAAATAAAGGCTTTAAATGACACACTGGACCAGATGGACATCACAGAACATTCCATCCCAAAGCAACAGAATATACATTCTTTTCTAGTGCACATGGAACATTCTCCAGAATACATCACATCCTGGGTCACAAATCAGGCCTCAACACCAAAAGATTGGGATCACTCCCTGCATATTTTCAGAGCACAATGCTCTGAAGCTAGAACTCAATCACAAGAAGAAAGTTGGAAACAACTCAAATACATGGAGGCTAAAGAGCATCCTACTAAAAATGAATGGGTCAAGCCGGAAATTAAAGAAGCATTGAAAAATACTCATGGAAACAAATGAATGTTCAAAATTTTTGAGACATACCAAAGGCGGTCTTGAGAGGAAGGTATAGAGTGATGCAAGCCTTCCTCAAGAAACAAGAAAGGTCTCAAGTACACAACCTAACCATAAACCTAAAGGAGCTGGAGAAAGAACATCAAAGAAAACCTAAACCCAACAGAAGAAGAGAAATCATAAAGATCAGAGCATATGTCAATGAAACAGAAACCAAAAGGACAGCAAAAGAAATCAACAAAACTGGGAACCAGTTCCTTGAAAGAATTAATAAGATTGATAACCCCCTTGCCAGATTTGTCAAAAAGAAAGGAAAAAGGACTCAAATTAATAAAATCATGAATGAAAGAGGAGAGATCACAACCAACATCAAAGAAATACAAACAATTATAAGAACATAGTATGAGCAACTATACACCAGGAATTTTGACAATCTGGAAGAAATGGATGCAGTCCTAGAGACATATAAACTATCAAAACTGAGCCAAGAAAAATAGAAAGCCTGAACAGACACATAACTAGTGAGGAGATTGAAGCAGTCATCAAAAATCTCCCAACAATGGGGCACCTGGGTGGCTCAGTTGGTTGAGCAACTGCATTGGGCTCAGGTCATGATCCCGGACTTCCGGATCGAGTCCCACATCAGGCTCCCAGATCCTTGGGGAGTCTGCTTCTCTCTCTGACCTTCTCCTCTCTCATTCTCTCTCTCACTCATTCTCTCTCAAATAAATAAATAAAATCTTTAAAAAAAAAATCTCCCAACAAAAAAGAGGCTAGGGCCAGACTGCTTCCCAGGGAAATCCGCCAAACATTTAAAGAAGAATTAATGCCTTTCCTCCTGAAACTGTTGCAAAAAAATAGAAATGGAAGGAAAACTTCCAAACTCATTTTATGAGGCTAGCATTACCTGGATCCCAAAACCAGACAAAGACCCTAACAGAAAGGAAAATTACAGACAAATATCCTTGAGGAACACAAATACAAAAATTCTCACCAAAATACTAGCCAATAGAATCCAACAGTACATTAAAAGGATTATTCACCACGACCAAGTGGGATTTATTTCTGGGCTGCAAGTTGGTTCAACAACTGCAAATCAATGTGATACAATACATTAATAAAGGAAAGAACAAGAACTATATGATACTGTCAATAGATGCTGAAAAAGCATTTGACAAAGTACAGCATGCTTTCTTGATCAAAATTCTGTAAACAGTGTAGGCATAGAGGGTACATTCCTCAATATCATCAAAGCCATCTATGAAAAACCCACAGCAAGTATCCTTCTCAATGGGGAAAAATGAGAGCTTTCCCTCTAAGGTCAGGAGCATGGCAGGGATGTTCACTATGACCACTGCTATTCAACATAGTACTAGAACTCCTAACCTCAGCAATCAGACAACAAAAAGAAATAAAATGCATCTGAATTGGCAAAGAGAAGTCAAACTCTCACTCTTTGCAGACGAGTTAATACTTTATGTGGAAAATCAAAAAGACTCCATTCCAAAACTGCTGGAACACATACAGGAATTCAGTAAAGTTCAGGATATAAAATCAATGCACAGAAATCAGTTCCATTTCTACCACACTAACAAGACAGAAAAAAGAGAAATTAAGGAGTTGATCCCATTTATAATTGTGCCCCAAACTATAAGATACCTAGGAATATAAACCTAACCAAAGAGGCAAAGAATCTATACTCAGAAAACTATAAATTATTCATGAAAGAAATTGAGGAAGACACAAAGAAATGGAAAGATGTTCTATACTCATGGATTGGAAGACCAAATATTGTGAAAATGTCTAAGCTACCTAAAGCAATCTACACATTTAATGCAATCCCTATCAAAATATCATCAATTTTTTTCAAAGAAATGGAACAAATAATCCTAAAATTTATGTGGAACCAGAAAAGACCCCAAATAGCTATAGGAATGTTGAAAAAGAAAGCCAAAGTTGGTGGGATCACAATTCCAGACTTCAAACTCCATTACAAAGCTGTAATCATCAAGACAGTATGGTACTGGCACAAAAACAGACACATAGATCAATGCAACAGAATAGAGAGCCCAGAAATAGACCCTCAACTCTATGGTCAACTAATCTTCAAGACAGCAGGAAAGAATGTCCAATGGAAAAAAGACAGCCTTTTCTACCAACTGTGTTGGGAAAATTCGACAGCCACATGCAGAAAAATGAAACTGGACCATTTCCTTACACCACACACAAAAATAGACTCAAAATGGATGAAAGACCTCAATGTGAAACAGGAATCCATCAAAGTCCTTGAGAACACAGGCAGCCACCTCTTCGACCTCAGTCACTGCAACTTCTTCCCAGAAATATCACCATAGGCAAGGGAAACAAGGCAAAAAATGAACTATTGGGACTTCATCATGATAAAAAGCTTTTGCACAGCTAAGGAAACAGTCAACAAAACCAAAAGACAACTGATGGAATGGGAGGAGATATTTGCAAATGACATATCATATAAAGGGCTAGTATCCAAAATCTATAAAGAACTTACCAAACTCAATAAACTGACAGTTTTGGTGGCATAGGTGGATAGGGATAGGGTGGTTGGTTTATGGACACTGGGGAGGGTATGTGCCAAGGTGAGTGCTGTGAAATGTGTAGTAAGCTTGATGATTCACAGACCTATACCCCTGGGGGCAAATATGTTAATTAAAAAATACAGAAGACTTCAATAGCAATACGAACCAAAGTGAACTAATCGACAATTATAAAACACAACCCAGCAGTAGCAAAACACAGTATTTTTTCAAGTGCATACCAAATATAATATTAGTTCATATCTCAGGCAGAAGCAAATCTCAGCTTAAATGTATTCAAGTACCAAAAATTGGTGGCATCCAAAATCTATAAAGAACTTATCAAGCTCAACATCCAAAGAATAATCCAATCTAGAAATGGGCAGAAGACTTTAACAGACATTTCTGCAACAAAGACATCCAAATGGTCAACAGACACATGAAAAAGTGCTCCATATCACTCAGCATCAGGAAAATACAAATCAAAACCACAGTGAGATACCACCTCACACTAGTCAGAATGGCTAAAATTAACTAGTCGGGAAACAACAGAAGTTGGTGAGGATGTAGAGAAATTCCTACCACTGTTGGTAGGAATGTAAGCTGGTGCAGCCACTTTGGAAAACAGTATAGAGGTTCCTCAAAAAGTTGAAAGTAGAGCTACCCTATGACCCAGCAATCACACTTCTGGGTATTTACCCTAAAGATACAAATGTAGTGATCTGAAGGGGCATGTGCACCCAAATACTTATAGCAGCAATGTCCACAATACCCAAACTATGGAAAGAAACTAGGTTTCTATCAACAGATGAATGGATAAAGAGTATGTGGTATATATACACAATGGAATACTATGGAGCCATCATAAAACTATATTCTTGCCATTTGCAACAATGTGGATGGAACTAGATGGTATTATGCTAAGCGAAATAAGTCAATCAGAGAAAGACAATTATCATAAGATCTCTTTGATATAAGGAATTTGAGAGGCAGGGCAAGGGGATCGTGAGGTGAAGGGAGGGGAAAAAGTGAAACAAGATGGGACTGGGGAGGGAGACAAACCATAAGAGACTCTTGATCTCAGGAAACAAGCTGAGGGTTGCTGGAGGGTGGGTGGGAAGGATAGGGGGGCTGGGTTATGGACATTGGGAAGGGTATATTCTATGGTGAGTGCTGTGAATTGTGTAAGACTAAGGATTCACTGACCTATACCCCTGAAGCAAATAATATATTATACATGAATAAAACATTAAAAAATTGCTTGTAAATCCATAGCTAAATAACCCATTTTTATATAACCTATGGGTCAAAGAGAAACTCTAAAGTAAATAAGTGTATTCAAATGAGTAAAAACAAAAACTGAGCATATAAAATCTGTGCATGACATTAAATCAGTTTTTAGAGAGAAATTTATAGCAGTAAATGCATATATTAAAAAAGAGGAACTATCTCAAAGAAAC
The DNA here is from genome assembly GCF_020171115.1 of Neogale vison. Classification (NCBI taxonomy): domain Eukaryota; kingdom Metazoa; phylum Chordata; class Mammalia; order Carnivora; family Mustelidae; genus Neogale; species Neogale vison. Next base: position 69,993,885 of record NC_058103.1, read on the forward strand.
AATCTTAACCAGAAAAATAAAGGCAAAAAACCCCAAAGAATTTAAAAACATCTGGCACATTTTGAAATATGTGATTTGTAATATATGAACTGAATCATTGTTAAAAAATAATACCACTCAGTGGCAGAAATTATTTCTTCCTAGGATTTTTTTCCCATGTTATTATCCATCTAGGACCTGGAAGTATTATATTAATTAGGCTTTAAATTACTTTGTACAGAATTATCATTTTCATATTAAAATATACGAATAAAATAATTAAAATATACCAACATATTCATGCTGTCACTGGGAATGGGGATTCAGTGTTTTACTTTGCATTTTCTTTATTTTACAAATATTATCAAGTGAACATGCGTTGCTTTATAATAGGAAATCTATTTTTCTTTTTTTTTTTTTCTTTTTTTTTTTTTTTTTTTAAAGATCTTATTTTATTTATTTGAGAGAGAGAGACAGTGAGAGAGAGAATGAGCGAGGAGAAGGTCAGAGAGCGAAGCAGACTCCCCATGGAGCTGGGAGCCTGATGTGGGACTCGATCCCGGGACTCCAGGATCACGCCCTGAGCCGGAGGCAGTCGTCCAACCAACTGCGCCACCCTGGCGTCCCAGGAAATCTATTTTTCATAGGATAATATAATCTCATAAATTCCATATAATCACCATTATGTAACAATTCTAGGAAAACTGCCAAAGCATTAACTAATATCAGCTATCTCTAGGAGTTGAAAATATGTAAGATGATTTTCTTCTTTAAATTTTTCTATATTTTCCATTCTTTCTATAATGAGTTATATAAATGTTTAAGCAGATAATTTTCTTCTGAAAACTTTAAAAGATATATATTAAAACAAGTATAAACTTTTGCTACAGAAATTAATGTGTAGAATCGATTTTTAGAATGATAATACATTTTACATTTTCTCTAATGAAGACTAAATATTATTTAGCAAGAAGTTACAGCTTTAGACCTAACTCCTTGATTCTAAAAATAAAAATTTAGTAGATAATAACTCAAATAATAATTCTCTACTGATATAGAATAGCTGAACTAAAAAGCAAAAGCTTAATCTTTTCTAAGGTTTTATTTATTTACTTTATTATTTTAGAGAGAGAAGATGAGAAAGCATGCATGCTCAGGCAGGGGAGGGGCAAAGAGAGAGGAAGAGAATCTCAAGCAGACTCTGGACTGAGCAAGGAGCCCCTTGCTGGACTCAGTCTCAGGAACTGAGACCATTACCTGAGCAAAAACCAAGAGTCAGAGGCTTAACCAACTGAGCTACACAGTTGCCTCCAAAAAGCTTAGTTTAATCTAACACATTATTACAGCTTTATAATAAGGATGTAAATGCACGGGGTTTTTTCTATAAAAACAAAACCTCTTCTATTGCTATGCAGTTTGAATTTTAAAAAATAATTGCCTTTCCTTTCACTTTTAACTTTGACTTAAATATTCTGTTAATGTAAATATAGAACATTCTTGCAGTATGTTAATATGATCAGTAATTTATTCAGAAGATTGAAAAACAGAACGTAAAATTATTAAAGGGATAGAAAAAACGTTTATCTGTAAAGATGTTAGAAGACAGGATTATTCAACATGGCAACAGAACTGCATAATATTGAATAATAATTCCCAAATACATATATATGTTGCTGTACATATGCATATACATATAATACACATATATAAGATATGTAACTATTATGACTAGTTCATTCTTATACCTATGGAAAATTAAACCACAGACATTTGGCATAAGCACAAGTAGTTTTAATTCTTGACAGTGACACTGGCCTCATTTATCAGGAGTGTGTTACCACTCTGCAACAAATCACTCCAGAAACCTGTGACTTAAAACAATACAGTATCGTTTTCCAGGACTGTTGTGGTTGACAGTTCATCCAGTCAATTCTCACCTGAGTTTCTGATAATTTTCTAATACAACGATGGCAGAGCCTAGAGTCATCTGAAGACTTCACTGGGCATTGTCAAGATGGCTTCCTCACTTACATGTCTGGTGCCTTTGCTGGGATGGCAGGGATATTTGCATACTGGTTGTTCACATAGCTTCTAAGTTGTTCAGCTTGCCATCTCACAAGTATCTATAGGTAGAAACTTACTTGTCTGCTACCTTCCTCCAGAATGAGCATTTTAAGAAAGGGAAAAACAGGAACCCCATGCCAATTAAATGCTGGACCCACAATGACAAAGGATCCTTCAGCCATATTCTATTGATAAAACCAGTTTCAGGGAGTCAGAGGGCAGGAAAATTAGCCTTATCTCTTGATTGGGGGAATAGCATATGCATGAAAGAGGGAAGAATTTGAAGGAAACACTTAAGAAAAAACAATACTGCATCTTCTTGAATTGACTATAAAAATAAGGTAACTTGGAATCATAACATTAAAACTGATAAGAGAAGCATTCTGGCTTTATTTCCAAGTCTCTAATGTGAATTTCTAAAACAACGAAGAAGGACCCATGTACAAAAATACATTTCCCCTGGTTTGGTCTTCCATAATGCTGAAAAAATGCTCCATGTTTCCATTTATTTTTAATACAGACATTTCATACTCTTCTTTTGATGGCCACCTTTAATCATATTAACCTATCTTTGTCTTATAATATTATTTCATAGATTATTATTTTGCCTATATACCTTTTCTAACTTAACTTTTTATGTTGAGGCAATTGTAGATTCATATGCACTCATAAGAAATAATAAAGATTACTGTTATCATTTCCCTATTTCCCTCCAATAGTAACAGCTTTTACAACTATACAAGATCACAACCAGTATACTGACACTGATAATATAGTCAAAATACAAAATATTTTCATCACCACAGGAATCCTTAATGTTGTTCTTTTATTATCACATCCCTTTTCCTTCTAACCCTACCCCCTCCTTAATCCCTCACCATTTTAAAAATTGTGTCAGTTCAAAAATTTTATAAAATTGAAACATAATTTTTAGGATTAGATTTTTTCACTCAGCACAATTCCCAGGAGATTCAATCAAGTTGTGTATATCAATACTTTATTTTTATTGCTGACTAGATCCCATTGGTAGATGGTGGTGCTGAGTTTCTTTAATTCCTATCTGATTTTCTGCCTGGTTGTCGCATCAATATTTGAAAGAGTTTCCAAATGTCCCTGTGGATTTTCTATCTTTCCTTTCAATTCCACCACTGATGCTTCACATATGGTATAGCTCTGTTACTTAGTGCACACACACTTAGGATTGCCATGCTCTTTTAGTGGACTTACTTTATCATTATATAATATCGCTCTGCTGATTTTCTTTGCTCTTAAGTCTACTTTATCTGCTATTAATAGTCATTGTTACTTTTCTCAACTAATGCTTGCAATATATACCTTTCTCCATCCTTTTACTTTCAACTTCCCTGTATCATTATATTTGAAGTGAGTTTCTTTCAGACAGCATAAAGTTATGTCTTTTTTTGTATCCACTCTCCCTCCTGATTTGCTTTAAATTGGTATATTTAAACAATTGACATTTAATGTAATTACCAGTATGTTAGGGCTTCAAATAATTTTATTCTGGTTCTATATTAGTTTGTTTCTACTGTTTCTTTTTCCTGATTTCTTCTGGATAATTTAAATATTTTTAAGAATTCTGTTTTGCTTAGTAAATAGTGTTTTTGAGTATGTCACCTTGTATAACTTTCTTAGTGGGTGTTCTAGGTATTAAGTTATATATACACATGTATCAAAGTTCATAAGTGTCATCATTTCACCAGTTCATATGAGTAGAAAACCTGATTCCTTTATGTTCCCTTTACCTCCCTCTACTGTCATTCTAACTGACCTTCACCAATAGGTAAACTCCTGTTTTTCTCTTGCTGCTTTCAAGCTTTTTCTTCGTGTTAAGTTTTCAAAAGTTTATGATGTGTCTTGGTATAGATTTATTTGAATTATTGTATGGGGTTTCCTTAGTTCTTTGAAACTGTAGCATTATGTCTCTTGACCAATGAAGAAACTTTTCAGCAATTATTTCTTCAAGTACTTTTTAAATCTTGGTCTGAACTTTTTTTTTAATGGTATGAACTTATTTTTTTTAATGAACTTTTTTTTTAAATGCTTTCTAATGTTCTCTAGGCTTTTTTCTGTTGTTCAGTCTATTTTCTCTCTGTCTTTCAAGATTGGGTCACTTTTATTTTCCTATCACTCAGTTAACTGATTCTTTCCTCTTCCCCTCCATTATTTTATTGATACCATACATTGAGCTTTCCTTTTTTAAAAAATTACATTGAATTTTTAAATTCCAATATATTTAACATACAATGTGATATTAATTTTAGGTGTGTGATATAGTGATTCAACAATGTGATACTCCATGCTCATCATGATAACTGTACTCTTTAATTTCAACCATCCCCCTCACACATCCCCCCTCTGGTGATTTGTTCTCTATAGATAAGAATCCATATTTTGTGTGTCTCCCTTTTTATTTTTTCTTTTGTTCATTTGTACCATAAATTACATTGAGTGAAATCATATGGTATTTGTCTTTATCTGACAGATCTATTTCACTTAACATTGTACTGTGTAGCTCCATCCATGTTGTTACAAATGGCAATATTTCATCCTTTTATATGTCTGAATAGTATTCCATTATATATGTGTAAAGTATATATATATGTATAAAGTGTATATGTATAAGGAGATTATTATTTATATATGTGTTTATATGTATATATGTGTGTGTATATATATATATATATATATACACATACATGCATACACACACATACAACCACTTCTTTATACATTCATCTATTGATGGACATGGGCTGTTTTCATAGTTTGGCTATTATAAATAATATTGCAATAAACATAGGAGTGCACAAATTCTTTTTAGGTAGTGTTTTTTTATTTTGTGGGTAAATACCCTGTAGTGCAATTCCTGGAAGGTAGGGTACTTCTATTTTTAACTTTTTAAGGAAACTCCATACTGTTTTCCATGATGGCTGCACCCATTTGCATTCCCAACAGTGCACAAGAGTTACTTTTTCTCCACATCCTCACCAACACTTGTTTCTTGTGGTTTGTTTGTTTGTTTGTTTGTTTTTAGCCATTCTGCCAGCTGTAAGGTAATAACTCATTGTGGTTTTGATTTGTATTTCTCTAAGGATGAGTGGTGTTGAACATCTTTTTACATGTATGTTGGTCATCTACAAGTCTTCTTTGGAGAAATGTCTGTTTTATGCCTTCTTCACATTTTTTAATTGGACTATTTACTTTGGGGGTTTGAGTATAAGCTCTTTTTTGATACTAACTCATCATCAGATATGTCATTTGCAAATATCTTCTCTCATTCTATAGGCTGTCTTTTAGTTTTGTTGATTTCCATCACTTTGCAGAAGCTTTCTATTTTGATGCAGTCATTAGTTTCTTTTTGCTTTTGTTTCCCTTTACTCAGAAGATATATCTAGAAAAATGCTGCTATAGCCAATGTCATAGAAATCGCTATCTATGCTCTCTTCTAGGATTTTTATGGTTTAAGGCCTCACATTTAGGTCTTTACTCCATTTTGATTTTATTTATATGTATGGTATAAGGAAGTGTCCAGTTCCATTATTTTGCATGTAGCTGTCTAGTTTTCCCAACATTTTTAAGAGTTTTCCCAACACTTTTACCCATTGCTTACTCTTTCTTGCTTTGTCAAAAATTAATTGAGCATATAACTGATAATTTATTTCTGGGCTTTCTATCCTGTTCCGTTGATCTAAGTGTCTATTTTTGTGCCAGTATCATAATGTTTTGACTACTACAGCTTTGTGGTATAACTTGAAATCTGGATTTATACTACATGCAGCTTTGTTTTTTGTTTTGTTTTTTTTTTGGTCAAGTTTGTTTTGGCTATTTGGACCATCTTTGGTTCCATACAAATTTTAAGAATATTTGTTTTAATTCTGTGGATCACATTATATCTATAGATCAATTAAGTTAGTATGAACATTTTAACAATATTTGTTCTTCCAATCAATGAGCATGGAGTATCTTTCTTTTTGTTTGTGTAATCTTCAATTTCTTTTATCAATATTTTGTAGTTTTTCAGAGGGCAGGTCTTTCACCTGCTTGATTAAGTTCATTCTAGGTATTATATTATTTTTGGTGAAATTTTAAATGACATTGTTTTCTTAATTTCTCTTGCTTCTTCATTATCAGTGTATAGAAACATAATGGATTTCTGTATATTGATTTTGTATCCTAGGACCTTATTGAATTTATTTTACAGTTCTAGTAGTTTTTTGGTGAAATCATTAAGTTTTCTATTTATAGTATCACATCATCTGCAAGTGGAGGTTTTACTTCTTCCTTACCAATTTGGATGCTCTTCATTTCTTTCTCTTGTCTGATTGCTGCAGTTAAGACTTCCAATATTATGCTGAATAAAAGTTGTGAGAGTGGATATCCTTGTCTTGTCCCTAAACTTCGAAGGATAGCTCTCAATTTTTTTTTAAAGATTTTATTTATTTATGTGACAGACAGAGAACACAAGTAGGCACAGAGGCAGGCAGAGAGAGAGGGGGAAGCAGGCTTCCCACTGAGCAGAGAGTCTGATACAGGGCTCAATCCCAGGACCCTGAGACCATGACCTGAGCCGAAGGCAGAGGCTTTAATCCACTGAGCCACCCAGGTGCCCCACAGCTCTCAATTTTTAAGCATTGAGAATGTTAGCTGTGGGCTTTTCATATATGAAAATATTTTCATATATGGTCTTTATTATGTTGAGGTATGTTCCCCCTAAACCTATTTTGTTGAAAGGTTTTTTTGTTTGTTTTTGTTCATTTTTTAGCATGAACGGATGTTGTACTTTGTTAAATGGTTTTTGTGTATCTATTGAAATTATGATATAGTTCTTAACCTTCCTCTTGTTGATACTATGTATCATGTTGATTGATTTGTGAATTTTGAACCATTCTTGTATCCTGGGAATAAATGCCACTTAATCATGGTGAATGACTTTTTAAATGTATTGTTGTATTTGGTTTCCTAATATTTTCTTGAGGATGTTCACATCTACGTTCACCAGATATGTTGGCCTATAGTTCTCTTTCTTCGAGGTTTATCAGGTTTTTGTATCAGAGTCATGCTGGCTTAATAGAATGAATTTGGAAGCTTTCTTTTTAGTTTTATTGAATAATCTGAGAAGAATAGGTACTAATTCTTCTTTAAATATTTGGTAGAATTAAACTGTGAAGCTCTCTGGTCCTAGACTTCTGTTTTGGGAAATTTTTTGATAACTGACTCAATTTTCTTGGTGGCAATCAGTCTGTTCAGATTTTCTTTCTTCTGGATTCAATTTTGGGAGGTTATATGTCTGGGAATTTATCCATTTCTTCTAGGTTGTCCAATTTTCTGGCATGTAATTTTTCATCACATTCTCTTATAATCTTTTGTAGGTCTGTTGTCACGGTTGTTATTCCCCCTCTGCCATTTCTGATTTTATTTGAGTCCTCTCTTCCTATCCTTTCCTTTCCTTTTCTTCTTTCTTTTTTTTTTTTTTTAAATGAGTCTGGCTAGAGGTTTATCAAAGAACCAGCTCCTGGTTTCCCAGATTTTATCTCTTTTATTGTTTTGTTTTGCTTTTTTGGTTTCTGTCTCATTTATTTCTTCTCTAATCTTTATTATTTTCATCCAACTATTGGTTTTAAGATTGTGTTTGTTTTTCTTTTTCTATCTCTTTTAGGTGTAAGGTTAAGTTGTTTATTTGAGATTTTTCTTGCTTCTTGAGGAAGGCCTGTATTGCTATAAACTCCCCTCTCAGAACTGTTCCAAGTCATTTCCATTGACACCATGGTTGGGATTGTTACTGCTGGGTGATGGTATAAGTTCAACTCATTATGAGACCTCCTCTGACCTTTATATTGCTGGGTTTTCCGCATGTCCAGTTTCACCATCTGAATTCTCCATTGATAGTCCTGGAGTGCCTCATTACTGGCCATAAGGAATGAATATCCCATATTCCTTCTTGACCTTTACTGACACCACCTTGATGGGCTGTTGGATGCTTCCTTAAAGGCTCATGAGACTAGAAGTCTAGGCTCCCATCCAGTCTTTGTTAGCATGGGGTTGAGGGGGGATGAGGCCATAGATTTTTTATGGGTTTGGATGGAGTAGAGCAGATACTATCTAAAACTTTGCCTTTCTAGGCTATTCCTTTCAAGGGCCCTTGGCTAGAAGAACAGGTGTTTGTTGGAACACCTTTTTTTTTTTTTTTCATCTGCACTCATTGGATTTCCCATTTGTCAACTCCTTCTGTTCCAGGTCTGGGAATATATGAAGCCAAAGAAAACAGAGAACTCATCCTGCATCTCAAGTTCCCTACCCAGTCTTCCTTCTTCTCATCACCTTTCAGTGTCTCACAGTTTTGCTTTTTAATATATAATTTTCAGCACTTTCAGTTGCACTTAGTGGTGGTAACAGTAAGAACTATGTCTATTCCATCTGGAAGTTTTTTTATATTTCTCTATATATTTTTTCATCAATTTCTATTTAAGAATTCTTCAGTTGTTGTGTCCTTTACTTATTGTCTTTTGTTGACTAATAAGAAGATGGCTAATGATAATAAATATTAGCAATTAATAATAAATAGTAATTCCCAATACATTTCAGAACAACCTACATCTTATACCTTGAGAATATCCTGTAATAAAAATATTTTAAAAACTTATATTGGTATGGGTGTCACTAGTTGATTTTATTCAGGTAAACTGTAAAATCTGGATCCACTGAGTTTCTGGAGAGAAGGGTTATTATGATACTTAAATTCCTTAATGTTTTAACAAATCAATATTTGATTACGTTGTATATATAAAAGTTATTCTCTATTTGTGTGATAGAAAATTTCCATAATAAAAAGAAAACATTCTGTCAATAGAAAATGAACAGAGTTTTTCCTCTGACTAATAACCCTATAAATGCAATACCAGAGAAACTGAATGTCTTCAGAAAATTTCACTGAACTCTGTCACAACATCAGGCAATAATCAAATTTTTTGTTGTTACAATTTCTCTTCATTGTCTATCATATTTTTGTATTTAAAATGTATTTTAATCATGTTTTACTCTTGATGTGTTTGTTATTGGAAAACAGAATAAAAAACAGAAAATTTTCTATTTAAATGATACAAAGCTCTCTACTGCATAAATGTAACTGAGGGTGCATTAGAATAGTTTTTCCTTCCTATTTTTCTATCAAATTCTTTTCCATCCATTTCAATATAGTGTTGAAACTTTTTTTCCAGCACAGAGAACAATAACTTAAAAGTACATAAAGCTGCCATTGTCCCAAGGTTTTCTTCTATTTTATTTTTGATAATCTATTTATTTTTGTAATATTGTTAGGATTTAGGGTCTTTAGTTATGCAGGAGCTAGCAGTTCTACTATTTGTTGAATGGTCACTATCTTCTAGATTCAAAGCTTTATAAATATATCATCTCATTTAATCTTCAGAATATTATCTTACTTTCAAAATTTAGGAAATAGAGTTAAAGAAGTTACATAACTTGCCTGACACAAGAAATCTAATCAGTGAACAAGCTGGGAAATTGCCAGGCAGCTTCCACAAAGGCACTCAATAAAAATAATCTGCATAAATGAATAAATGAATCTAACCTACTAATTCAAAAGTTATATGATGTCCTTCAATCTTCTTTGAAAGCTGAATTACAAGGTATGTTGATAGCAACAATAGAGCCATAATACAGTGAATAGAATTTGTAATGAAATACAGCAACTCCTGGACTGGATAGTCTACCTAGTACTCTCCAGCCACTCCAATTCTACACCAAGAAACATCTGCACCAAGATACAGCTCTTTGCCTTTTCCAACTTGTTCAAGGAGATGAGATCTTAGAATCCAAAGGTGTAAGTGGTTGGGAAATTAAATGGGTACTACCTTTCTGTTTTGCATGTAGAGGAAGCAGAAGAAATGACAATTGTATGTATTTTATCAGTCATAATAGGATTTCAACGTTCTCCATCAAACTCTTGAATCCAGGTCAAAAAGACTCTCAAGATTTATTATAATATGGACATACTTAATGTACAGTTGATATTTGATAAGTCTTAATTTGTTCATATGATATGACTCATCAGAAAACAACTACTTCTTAAAATAACAAGTGTTTCAGATATATGAGTACTGAAATAAAATATAAAACTTCAATATAGAATTTAACAGTAAGTAAATATGTATTTTAAAGTATGACCATATTAAAAAATGTAAGGAATTTTAATGAATAACTTTCCTATGGTCCTATGATTCCTATCTTATAAACTTGAAGGAATTATATTTCAAATAATCTTTGTAACATAAATAACAAAACCTCTATATATTTGGAATCTTCTGAACTATAAAATGTAGTACACTCCAATCAATACGTGTTTAAATTCCACTGCACTTGCTTCTCTGATCAAAGAAGCATAGTAAGAAATTCTTTCCTTCGGAATCATCCTGTCTACTTGAAAAGTCACACTTACAATACAAAAGAACTAAAATCTGTGCCTCAGAGTCCTAGTGAAAAAGAGACTCAAAGGGGGACGCCTGGGTGGCTCAGTTGGTTAAGCAGCTGCCTTCGGCTCAGGTCATGATCCCAGCGACCTGGGATCAAGTCCCACATCGGGCTCCTTGCTCGGCGGGGAGCCTGCTTCTGCCTCTGCCTGCCATTCTGTCTGCCTGTGCTCGCTCGCTCTCCCTCTCTCTCTCTGACAAATAAATAAAAAAATCTTTAAAAAAAAAAAAAAAGAGAGACTCAAAGGAAGAGGAGACACTAAGAGAACCAGAATGGGAAGAGATGCCTTCTCATAGGAGAAAGCCTTGAAAAGTGCTTTTGGGGGAATGAGATGACATGACCAGATAAGACAATGGGCTTCTGCCCTGGCTATAAATACATTGCTGCAGTTTTAAGAAGTACTGAGAAATGCAAACTGACATAGGACAGTATCTATTGCTCTTAGACCTGGTATATATGAACATAGATGGTTCTGGCTATTAGGGTATTTAGATTTAATTTCGTAAAAATAAAACAAAACCAAAATCTATCTATTAAATGTCTTAAATAGGGGACGCCTGGGTGGCTCAGTTGGTTGGACGACTGCCTTCGGCTCAGGGCGTGATCCTGGAGTCCCGGGATCGAGTCCCACATCAGGCTCCCAGCTCCATGGGGAGTCTGCTTCGCTCTCTGACCTTCTCCTCGCTCATGCTCTCTCTCACTGTCTCTCTCTCTCAAATAAATAAATAAAATCTTTAAAAAAAAATGTCTTAAATAGTATGTGAAAAAGCACAAATACAGATAATACAAGAGGTAAAATACAGAGAATGAAGCATAATCACATGTGTATGTTCATGTTTGCTAGCAGAAATGAAAGTGATAAATATTTATGGAGACTGCCTCTTATTTTATAAAATCTATCCATAAAAGAAGAAAAACATGAATTTAATTATGGAAAACAATTACTGAAAATAGTATGAGAAAACTGCTTTGTCTGGAGGGCTTGGAAAAAGTTATACTGAACTAATTTCTAAGCCAAAGGGAAATTAATATAGAAGAATCTTTCTTGAGAATTCAAATGTCCAGGGGGAAATCACCAGGAGAAAGCTTTTCATTCCTACTCTCAGTTCCAGGAGAACAAGAAACAAGAAGTCTAGACACCTCCCACATGGGTAACTTTGGGCAATGAATTAAACACGTAAACTAAATAAAATAAACACATTATTGTAAAAAAAAAAAATCAACCTTTTTAAAATGGAATTTTTAAGTTTATATTTAATTCTTTAAAATATTAAAAACAGAGAGTGGAAAAACTTAAATTTCAACTCCCCAGTTATTAGACAAGGAAAATAAGACGTATATATATTCTCAGAAAACAAAATTTAAAACCTCAGTTTCCACAGGTGTTTTTGAAAATTTGAATGAAAATGTAGTAGTCTTGGTATGCCTGAGTGGCTCAGTCAGTAGAGTGTGCCTTTGGCTCTTTTTCTAAAGAAAGAAAAGAAAAGAAAATGGAGCATTCTATGAACATGAAGTCATTTTTCTTGTTTAAATTAAAAATGCGTGTTTATTTTTATTTATTTGGGAAGTATAGTTAATAATTATAGAAATGTCCTTTTAATTATAATCTTGAGATCTTGATGCTTTAAAATTGAAGCAAATATTGAGCTATAAAGTCTCCCTCAAAATAAAATAATTTTTGTTAGTTAAGTATTTGACCTTTCAAGGAACTCAAAATTAAGAGGTAGGGAAGGATGAATAGATAACACAGAGGGTGAGTGAGGAAATAGGGGAGTGGGGGTTGAGTGAGAGAGGAGGTAAGAAAAGGAGGGAAGGAAGGAGGGGGATAAAGAGGAAAGGAGAAGAAAATTTTCCATTTTATAAGTCAATACTTAGAAATCTTTCAGTTCTTACAGGATAAAATAAATGCAAGAGAACTACAATTTTATTTCTAAATGGGAGGAGAGTGTGTGTAGACATACATAGAGAGAATGTGAGTAGCTTTGTGTGTCTGCACTTGACCCTGAGAGAAAGTGGACAGTCATGTCATGTAAGTTTATTATATCTATTTGCAGGCAGAACTCTATGTATGATTGTCTGTTGAACTTCAGGAATGGGTATCATAAATAGATTCAACAGTACAATACCAGTGCTGGAAAAGATGTCAGAAAAACTTTTTCTTATCCTCCTATTTGCAAGCAGGTTTGCTCTTAATTTAGCCAAAGAAGATAGCTCTGCTGCTCTTTTCTAAAAGTTCTCAGAGAGAAATGTTCTTCGGCTATTCTTTACTATTTTAAGTTAAATTAAAACATATTTAGGCATCTATTCACTATGTGAAAATTTAACAAGGTAGTTGAGACGAGGTCACATATCTGAAGATGTGCATATTTTTTCTACACAGTACTTGAAAGTCAAGTAAATGCTAAACATTTCCACTATCATTTGCTAGTAAGCATAGGGAGAGGTAAGGAAAAGTAGTTTAGGTTCACCTATTTCCTATGAAAAGGTAATGTGTTAATCTACACGTATAATATTGCTTATCCCACATAGTAAAAACTTAAGAATTATTTTTAAATGAGAAATGAGTGATAAAATAAAAAGCATTAAATATGAGAAAAAAAATGGATCCACCTTCTTTATATGACTTACCCTATTTCTTCATAAAATCACTATTTCATTTGTTAGAGTAGGTATATACATGTCTGGATCCTAGGTTGTCTTCTTTCTTTTTTTTTAATAAAATGCAAAGATTTGTGAATGTAATTCTAGGTATTAAAGAGCTGACAATAATTCAGGACTCTAAAAACAAACGCATGTCAATATTCTTAGTCCTATGACAAGATGATATATTATCTCACTTTGGAATTCCTGAAACCCGGGTTCAAAATCCAGAGCTGTAATTATCAGCCATGAGTCAATAGGCAATACTTGTGGATATTCAACTTGCCCAGCTATAATATGAATACTAAGGATAATTTATAAATTTACTGTGAGTATAAAATATAGTGTTCTTTATTACTATTCTATATTCTATGTTCTATAATCTGTATTTCATACGTGAGGTACAATGATCCATACAGTACATACTGTATACTCATCAACTCCTCCATACATCAACAAGATGCCTGAGTACATACCAGATCATGGACATTATAGTAATGATCACAGTTACTGTATGGTGTATTAGAAATGGGTGTAATTAGAATGGGTGTAATAACCACAGTTACTGTATGGTGTATTAGAAAATCTTTGGGAAAAGATAACCATGGTATATAAGTAAAAAGAAGATAGGAAGTAACTGAGAGGAATGTCTTTTCACTAAAACTGCTCTTGTTGTTTAGTCTATCTCTAACATGCTTTAAAAACAGGATTATAAATATACATATTGGACCTACTTATGAGTCACTGTAATCATCTGTAGTATATAGGGTGATCGTGAAGAGAACCAGAAAGATGATAAAAAAAAGACAGGAAACAGCTCTTCAAAAATAGTCAGAATTTTTGTTTTTGTTTTTGGTAACAGAACAATTGGGATGTGTGGGACCTGACTGACATAAAAAATGGTATGTCTGACTCTTGAGGCAAGATAGCAGAGGAGTAGCAGACTGAAATGACATCAGGTTGCAAGAGTTCAGCTAGATAGTTATCAATCCATACAAACACCTACAAACTCAACAGCAGATTGAAGAGAAGAAGAGCAGCAATTCTAGGAATAGAAAATCGACCACTTTCTGAAAGGTAGGATGTGTGGAGAGGTGAATTTGAAGTGACGGAAAGACTGCGGGGAGAGGGGCTGGTTCCCAGCAAGCGGTGGAGCAGTGAGCACAAAATCAGAACTTTTAGAAGTCTGCTGCATTGAGGGACATTGTTCCAGGAGCCTTCACAGGGACAGTTGTGATCTCAGGTCTCATGGGGTCACAGAAAGATTGGGAGTTTCTGAGTGTGGCAGAGCTCCCAAGTATAGGAACAGGAAGCCAACTACAGAGACAGAGAAGAGGAGTAAGCTCTCAGCTCAGGGTTACCTTAAACTGTGATCCACGGCACAGATGGACCACTGCCCTTTGAGCAGGGACACCACAAGTGGCAGATCCAGGGAGACTCACCTTCCTTCCCTGGGAGGAACAGTGTGGCAGGAATCTGCTGGGTTTGGATACTCCAAATGGCACTATACACTAGAGACAGAAATGTTTGGTCATAGGCCAGGTGAGCTCAGAGTGCTGCCAGAGACCAGGGAGACAGGAGTGATTACTTATCTCTGAGGGAGCACTGAGGAGTGGGGCCTGAGCTCTTGGATCCTCCACTCTGGAGAGTGGGAGGCCACATTTTAATTCCCGTCCTCCAGAGCTCTATGGAAAGTGTTCAGGGAACAAAAGCTCCTGAAACTGAACCCTAGCAGATCTCTCAGCCTGGCCCCTGGCAAGGGCAGTGCAATTCCACCTCAGGCAAAGACAACTGAGACTCACTGCAACAGGCCCCTCCCTCAGAAGGTCAGCAAGAATACCCAATAAGACCAAGCTCACAGATCAAGGAGAACAGCAGAACTCCAGAGCTAGGGGAAAGCAATGCATGGAATTCGTCGCCTTTTTCTCATGATCTTTTAGTTTTGCAAAGTTAAATAAATTTTTTTCTATTTTTTTTAACTTTTCCTCTTTCCTCTTTTACATTTTTAAACTAGTTTATCTTAACAATACCATTCTTTAAAAAAAAATAAAACCTTATTTTATTAAAAATTAAAATAACTCTGTGGTCAACTAATCTTCAAGACAGTAGGAAAGAATGTTCAATGGGAAAAAGACAGTCTCTTCAACAAATCGTGTTGGGAAAATTGGACAGCCACATACAGAAGAATGAAACTGGACCATTTCCTTACACCACACACAAAAATAGACTCAAAATGGATGAAAGACCTCAATGTGAAACAGGAATCCATCAAAGTCCTTGAGGAGAACACAGGCAGCTATCTCTTCGACCTCAGTTGCTTCAAGTTCTTCCTAGAAACATCACCATAGGCAAGGGAAACAAGGGCAAAAATGAATTATTGGGACTTCACCAAGATCAAAAGCTTTTGCACAGTTAAGGAAAACATCAACAAAACCAAAAGACATCTGACAGAATGGGAGAAGATATTTGCAAATGACATATCATATAAAGGGCTAGTATCCAAATCTATAAAGAACTTAGCAAACTCAACACCCAAAGAACAAATAATCCAGTCAAGAAATAGGCAGAGGACATGAACAGACATTTCTGCAAAGAAGACATCCAGATGGCCAACAGACACATGAAAAAGTGCTCAACATCACTCAGCATTAGGGAAATACAAATCAGAGCCACAATGAGATACCACCTCATACCAGTCAGAATGGCTAAAATTAATAAGTCAGGAAGTGACAGATGTTGGCAAGGATGTGGAGAAAGGGAAACCCTCTTACACTTTTGGTAGGAATGTAAGTTGGTGCAGCCACTCTGGAAAACAGTATGGAGGTTCCTCAGAAAGTTGAAAATAGAGCTACCCTATGACCCAGCAAGCACACTACTGTGTATTGACCCTAAAGATACAAATATAGTGATCAGAAGGGGTATGTGCACCCAAATGTTAATAGCAGCAATGTCCACAACAGCCAAATACGGAAAGAACCTAGATGTCCATCAACAGATGAATGGATAAAGAACTTGTAGTATATATGCAGCCATCCAAAGAAATGAAATGCTGGCATTTGCATCTATGTGGTTGGAACTAGAGGGTATTTTGCTGAGTGAAATAAGTCAATCAGAGAAAGACAATTATCATATGATCTCTTTGATATGAGGAATTTGAGACTCAGTGTGGGGGGTTTGGTGGGTAAGGAAGGAAAAAATGAAACAAGATGGGACCAGGGAGAGAGACAAATGTTAAGAGACTCTTAATCTTTACAAAACAAACTGAGGGCTGCTGGGAGAATGGGGTGTAGGGAGAGGGTAGTTGGGTTATGGACATTGGAGAGGTTATGTGATATGGTGAGTGCTGTGAAGAGTGTAAGCCTGATGATTCACAAACCTGTACCCCTGGGGCAAATAATACATTATATGTTAATAAAAATAATTAAGGGAAAAAATGGTATGCCTAATTGGTACCTCTTGACACAGGCTAAAGAAGTTTTATCTGGGAGGGCAGAGTGGAAACTATTCCTGAAGATGATAATGCACATAGTAAGAGAGACTACAATTTCTCTGAAGTCAGAAGGTCTTACTGGTCTTTATATAATGGTACCTGGTATACACTGTTTAAAATATTTATGGATAAGAACAGAGAGAGAGAGAGCAATTGAGCAGAATGGTATTGTCCAAACTTGACTGGACTAGTGGCTGAAAATGTGGCTACTCACAAAGTTGCCTGAAATGCTTCTTTAAAACCTGCAGAAATAAGAATCTGAGTAATTTTTTAAAAGAAAGATTCATAAGTGTTTCTGGTGATCAGTCAGGATCGGCAGCCATTACAGTAGGTAATGGAATTCCATATCAGAACTCCAAATTCCATTTAGAAGAGACTGGCCCTAGGCTTAGATCTTTGGTCATGGCTTAGAAGCATGATGGCAGGATTTTGACAAAGGCAGGAGCAAGGTCACTCCCATAAGACATTTCTGTTAAGGTAGAGTTCAAGTGACTTCAAAATGCTTATGAAGGAACCATGTTTAGTAAGATATATAAGTTGACTGGCCTCATAATATTTTTATTAGTTAAAGAAGAAAATTATAAGCAGCAGCAATGAAGCTTTCCTTCTATATTTCTCAGAGACTCACCCCATTACAGTAATTAAACAAGGTTATTAGACTGGGCTAGCTCTAATGCCTTGGTAGCTTATGCAAGCAAACACAAAGCTGACTCAGAGTCAAGGCATTTGTATGTAAAAAAATGAAACTCAAGAACAACCAATCACAAACAGCCATTAGGTTTTCCCAAATAAGGTAATCACTTAAGCTATAGCCAATTAAATAAATTCCTTGCTTTGATTCCATCCACTCTATAAAAACGTCTTCCTAGCTCTTGTCCAGGGGTGCTCCTAATCACTTTTGGTTTAATGTTACCAGATTTGAATCAATGATTGCTCAAACAAATCCTTAAAATTTTTATGTACCTTAGTTTATCTTTTAACAACACTGAGCCTTTTATAGTGGAATTTGACCAAAGTTACAACTCCAAATGTACCTTTACTTTGCAAGGAGAACAACGAAACTCATTTAAAAATTTTCATCACTGGGGTACCTAGGTGGCCCAGTTAGTTAACCATCCAACTCTTGACTTTTGGCTCAGGTCATAATCAGGTCATGTTGTGAGATTGAGCCCCACCTCTGGCTCTGTGCCAGTGGGGACTGTGCTTGAGATTCTCCCTCCCTCTCCCCTCTGCACCTCCCCTCTCAATAAATAAATCTTTAAAAAATATATTTTTTAGCACCTTCCAGATCTTGGAAAGCAACTTTTTGTTCTCTATAACCCATGAGATTATTCTTGTATCATCAAATGTAATAAATATGTATATGACTTAGGGTCATGCTAATTTCCCAAACTAGAATATATATTAGCAATTTTAATCTGGTATCTGATGTCAGATATCTGTCTATGTGTACACACACACACACACACACACACACATATATATAGTAAGACCAAGATACTCCTAGAAGTAGAGAATGCTGCATTGCATCCTGAGAAAGGGAAAAACACAAAACAAAACAAAACAAAAACAAAAACAGTGTTGCCAGCTTTAACCAACATGTGACTAGTAAGATTTCTGCAGAAACCTGTCAGGAGCATAAAGTACACTTGAACTAGCAGATAGGATAGACTTTTAATATTGTTCTCTCTCCAGTAAACAGAAAGCTTAGATTAGTGAAGGTACAGTCTTCTTAGAGAAAATCCCTTCTATACTCAGTCTTATACCATTCATAATCCTGATTTGACCTGTTCTCTAAAGTTATTCAAAGAAGATGGACTTTAGGATAAACTGATGTCATTCAACTCTATAAATCTGCACAACACTAACCAACTTTATTTTTTACCACCTTTAGTCTGGTTGGTTTCAGTATACAAAGTAAATTTAAACTAGTACACTCTGGTACAGTTTCTTTTCTTCTAAAATATTTAACCCTGGCACCATCACCACCACCACCATCACCACTATTTGAATTTCTCAAGTCAGTTTTATCTCAGAAAAGCCAGGAAAAGAAAACCACTTTCCTAAACTGATGGTATACATATGGCATATATATGTGTATGTGTGTGTGTGTATATACACACACACACAGTATATATAAATATATATACACACACACACACACACACACAGTATGCGTTTCCCTAGAGTATTTAATAAAAATTAAATTGAAATTGATTAAAGATACTAATTTATGAAAAATCAAATTTCCACATGTATGAAGTATCTGATTTATTTATAAGATGCATACACTTTTCTCAAGTCTTTAAGAGCCAAATGAAATCTGTGAGACCTTAGTTTAAATTTAGATTCTGCTACCTACTTACTCACACAAGTATCTTGGACAAAGTCCTTTAATCTCTCTGAACTTCAGTTTGTTCCTGTTTAAAAAGTCAGTAATGTCACTCTACACCATGAGGTTGTTTGGAAAAGCAAATAAAATAAGGTTATGAAATGAGCTTAAACAATACCTGACACATCGCACTCAATGAATTTTCCTTACTTTTGTTTTATATCCCCAAAACTAATGAATGTACTTCACAGAGTGCTTGAATGTGTGTGTCCTTCTCCATGTCTGAACATTTATTTTACTGAATTGCTTGCTGAATTTCAGATTATAAAGAGACACAAAGTCTGGATCTGAAGATAAAATAGTTATAGCTATCCTATCATCATTTAACAATGCCAAGTTAGTTTAATAACTCTCAACTATCAGAATTCTAAAATAACATTCATGTAAGAGAAGCTTAAAGAATGCCTATCAGAGTAAGGAGAGCACTTACAAAACAATTATTGGCATGATAGGTGACCATAGAAGAATACTGAAGATTATACAAAAATAGATATGGATACTATAATTATCATTTTTAAAAATGGAAAATAGGAAGATTCCATTTGAAAAATTTCCCAGAAAGTACTATAGGAAACTTAATGAAAGAAATAGTTAGATGAAAAAAAGAAAGAAAGAGAGAGAGAGAGAGAGAGGTGGGTCCTAATAATCCAGTTCCACAGAGAACAAATACTAACAATCTATCTTTATTTGTAAGTCTTTATTGTAGATTAAAAATCTCAAGATAAACATATGAGAGAGATGGATAAAAATTATCTGGATGCCTGTAAACTAGCTACGCTCTTAACTATTAAAAAAATTATGTTCAAATTATCTTACTAAATTGATCCACATCAATCTTAGAAATATCTAGACATAGATTAAAAGAGACTGGCCTTGCTTCATACCTTATAAACATTTTGGCCCTTGGGCACCTGAGTGGCTCAGTTGGTTAAGTGTTTGACTCATGGTTTCTGCCAAGGTCTTGATCTCAGGGTTGTGATCTCGGGATCCTGAGGTGGAGGGCCCTGTCAGACTCAGGCTGAGTACTGAGCCTGCTTGAGATTCTCTCCCTTTCCCCCTCCCTTCCCCTCCATCCCTCTTCCCTCCCCCTTGGTCCCTCATGCCTCTTCCTTCTCATGCACGTGCGCTCTCTCTCTCTCTTTCAAATAAATAAATAAAATCTTTAAAAAAAAACACACACACACAGTTTGGCCCTCAATTTGAATATAGACAAGAAGTATCCTATATAATATATATTATAAGTATATATTATATATAACAATTATATGTAATATATACAGTATAACAGCAATAATAATGGCTTTTGTTAAATCCCATGTATGTGCAAGACACTTTGGAAAACACCCTTTCTATATCATCCCTGTACTCCTGAAAACCACTCTATGAAGTAGTACTATCACATCTCCCTTTCTTATAGATAAAAAACTTTGGCTTTTAAAACAAAAACAAAAGCCCAGTAAGAATAATAATAAAGACAATGGTAGGAAACTTTGGAATGTGATGGATATGTCTATGACCTTGATGGTAATGATGGTTTCAGATACATAATATATTTATCCCCAGCTCATTTGGTTGTATACGTTAAACATGTACAGCTTTTCACATGTTAACCATACCTTAATAAAGTGATTTTAAGAAAATGACTACTCGATTCTGATGGTATAACAATTATATTTGGAAAATAATCCAAACTCATCCTGTGTTTCTTTTGCTAAAAAATTTAAAGGTTATATTAAGTTTGGAAAAAATAAACAGAAATTTTACCATAAATAAAGAAACTTAAAACTCATAGAGGTCCAGTAACTAACTCTAAGTCTGGAAAATGGATTATGCAATGATGCTAGACTTAGAACCCAGGCTCATCTCACCCACAATGCCACTTAAATACTAGTCTATACTGTCCTCAGTAACATGTACCAATCACACTTGCAGATGTCAAATCAGGAGGAGAGAATACCTTGCATATCAGAAATGATCAAAAAATATCGATAGGCTCTTATAGGAAGCTGGAGCTGGTCTTCAGCAATAACTGGTAAGTGTTCCATCTGATATCTATCCTCCAAACTCCAACAATTCAAGGAAAGAAGAGAGGAGATTTAGTGGCAAGGGCTCAGTGTGTTTGTCTGTGTGCAGGGGTGAGGAGGGACCCCATTGAACAGAATTATCCAAAGACAAAAGTATCTGCTTTTTAAGAGTAGGCGTCTCCAAGTTCTGAAAGCATTCAAACCTAGGGTTAGATAACATTAAGGTACTATGACAAGGACCGAAGCACGAGATGGATATATAGACTGAACATTTAACTATCTTTTCCAGATGGATGCATAGACTGAACTATCTTTTCAACCCTGATATTCTGCTCTTAGGAATGATCAGACATTCAAAATAAAAAGAATCTAATGTGATTAGGAGAGGCAGAGGAGCATATATACTTCTAGTCTCTTTAGCTTGTAGTAAATATTTGGAATATCCATCAAAAGAGCAAAATTATATTTCAACTGACAAGCCTTACCCACTGCACACCCCAGGCAACGCTCTTATGTCACTGAGAAACAAACCGGTCTACCCAGAAGAGAAGCTCACTAATCTTGATGCCTAAAAGCTGGAAGCCTCACTGGAGAAGTGAGCAGTCAAATGGGGTTTGTCACTGCTGATCAGCTGAATATTGAAAGACAGTGATCTTTATACAAAGAAAAGAAAAAGAAAAAGAAAGAAAGAAGAGAAGAGAAAAGAAAAGAAAAGGATTTTTCCCTGCGAAAATGAATAATATTCACAGCTGAGCTCTATAGCTGGAGGGTTAAGGGAAGGTGCCATCACTGGCCATGGTCACTTTTAGCTGGAGTTTGTATATAGTCTGTAGCATAATGCAGGCACAGGAAGCATCTTTCTTTTCCCTGAAGGGATTGCTGGCTGAAGGAATACTGTTAGCCGCCTTCTGAGGTCCATCCCCTCAACATATGCGGACTCTGATCACAAGCAGCCACCTTGGGCTTCTCTCCAGTCAGGGGCATATGGTGAGGTCACAGTGGCTGAAAGGGCTGAGACAGAATATTGGATTTCAGAGCAAGGGAGAGAAAGCCCATCAAATGCAGGTGCACAGAAATTAGGATATCAGAACAACTCATGGCATTTGTGCTGCTTTTACAGGGTTTTCCCACTCCTATGCTCAGTGACTTGTCAGCACACCTAAAACTGGGTGTTTGATAAGGGAAGAGCAGCAAAGACTGAAATATGTTCAAATCAGAACTATGAATTTTGCCGAATGTATCATTTTATGATAAATGAATGAATCATTTTACACAGAGTAGTTTATGATTAGTGAGACATCAAGGAAAAGCTCTGCCAAGAACTGACTGTGCAGTAGGGCCTCTCCATCCACTGATGTGGATGGCCTCTCCATCCATCCTCACCTACTGTGAGGTGGCCCTGTCCAGGCAGCCTGATGTCATTCTGCTTTGCTTTGGGTTGGGCTTGGGTAGAGTGTGGCTGGGGTTGACAGGAATGAGATGATGCTGGTGTGTGAAAGCAGGAGTACATAATTTACATACAGTTCCCCAACCAGTCAGGAATTACAGTTCAGGTGAATGCTGTAGCTTTCTTGTGGTACAGAATTCAGGATATAAAATACATTTTATACCAGAAAGTAATATGCTGTAACTTTGACCCAATTCATCAACCACTGAAGTCCATTAAGAAACAAAAGAAATTCGTCTTTATAAAGAGAATCAACTAATTGAGGTTAGGATTTCCAGAACAGACAGAGAGCTAGGACTCCAATTAAAGGAGCCACCCAACCCCACACGTGGAGCAGAGGAACTGAAATAGAAAGGACATGAATTCCTTCTGCTTTGCACCACAGAAGCACCATCTGACAAGTCAAACAGCTGTCCAAATGAAAAAACATATGCAACGCTCAAAACGTAAACATTTAACTTAGAGGTATTCGAAGTATTATGTGAGCTTAAGAGAGAGAGACCCAGGGAAACTGAGATAGAGGGTAAACTGGGGTCCTGGCTTTGGGAAAATACATATATTTAAAACACACACACACACACACTTTAAACCTACAGACATGAAAAGGTTCTCTAAAACACTTAGCAGGAGATGTGGCCTCAATATTTTGTTCCCCACAATCTAATGTTCAAAAGGCAGTACTGGTTGCTTTTTTGTTTACTTTGCAACCCAATATATTCAATCAAACCCTAGAAGAATCCACCTTTTCCCTTTTGTTTCAATGTTTAAACACCTAAATAAAAACAATTGTTCTCTGCTATTAAATTAAAAATTATAGTAAGGAACAAAAGTTAAAAAACATAGTTAAAAAAAAAACCCACCAATGATTCAAGTTATTAGACGGCATAGAACCACCTCTGGTTCATTAGGAAATGTCACCTGCCAGCAGCTAAGTTTTGGACCAAGTCTTATATCGCTGTCCTGGCCAAACTATGACAAAGCGGAGAAAGTGCTTAAGCAAAAACAAGGACAATAAAAACAAAGGTTTTCTAAATTACTGTTACCCGTGTCATTAAATTTCATATTGTGCATGGAATATAAATACATCACTTTGTTCTGCATGACAAGCAGAAGTGAGCATTCATACATTACTCAGCCACTTAATTAAGTGCCTGGGATATTTGCAGTTAGCAGAAACTAATAAGGGAATCACATTTAAATTCAAATCACTCCTCAGGGTAGCTGTCTGCAACATAAGCAAAGCTTACTGGGTAGATGTTCCACTAAATGCTCAGCTAAAAGCTTAGATTCACTGTATTTGGGAATAAAGAATAATTCTACTTGTGATTAAAGGTGAGAGTAAAATAAACAATTCTGTTAGGGATTTTTGACTGATGTTTTATTTCCCCTGTTTTAAATACGCATTTTGTCTATTACTTTGTCTACTAGAACAAGGGTATGATTTAGGGCTTTGCCAGCATAGAGAGAGGTTCCATAAAAAACAAATGACTAATGAATACTGTTTTTCTGAAAATAAATAAATTGGGAAAAAAAAAAAAAAGAACAGGCAAATCAAAACCAAAAAAAAAAAAAAACAAATGACTACGCTGACCCCTTCCATAACAGCCTTTCAACAGACCTGACAGTAACAGTCCTGCACCACAGACAGTAAACAACAAAATTACAAAGTCCCCATTCAGAAAAAGCAAGCAGGAAACAAAGTGATGGAGGGTCATGAAAGGCCAAGAAAGGGGAGGAGAGGGGAGGAGAAAATTCACATTTTTATGTCAAGGAGCCAAGAACCCAGTATTCCAAACTCTGAGTGATTGCTCCTCCCCTAGTCACTGTCCAAGAGTGGGTTTATTTTTAGTCATTCTTCTTTATAAATTTTAACTTTTCTAGACTAAAACAGTCCCATATGGTTTCAAATCTGCCCTTGATTCCAAACAGCCTCCACACTGAGCTTCTTCAAAATTTCAAAGCCATCTGGACGCCAGTGGTACAAATGACCTCTCCAATTCCTCCTTATACAAAGTGTGGTTTACAGCTTTGGAAAATGGGATTCTCAGTCCCCTAACTAATCACTTACTAAGAGCAGAGGTAGAGATACACAAAAGACCCTGTCACTTGAAGAGAAATAATCTCTAACCTAAGGTACTTACGGAAAAGTGAGTGGAATCACTTAGATTCAGATTGTACACCCTTGTTCTTCTACTCACAGAAATTACATAATTTCACCTGCAATCATGCATCATTTTGCTACAGAAAACATACATTCCCTAAATTCCAGATTGCATTCCCAAGTAGAAATAAATCAAAGTAAATTTGAATATTTTAAAATTGCATCGGGAATGAACATAATATTTTTGGTTAGAAGGAAATTTGGCATCTTCTCCAAGTCATAAAATCTTTGAAGCATAAATTTTGATCATCACAATAGGTACTGTCACACAGCGTCACCTCAGATATTGTCAAGGTACCATCTGGCATTAGTTACACAGCAGTGAATAAAAAAGGTATAGGTCTAACACTCAATTCTTAAAAGTACAGAGATCAGTATTCATACCAGCATTAAGAATCACCACAAGACATACATAGGGTATATACAAAGAGAAAAGATTTACATTTGAAATCATTAACTTAGTTATATCTGGGAAGACATGGAGACTTAGCTTTTAACTGTGTATCCTCTTACACAATTTGAATTTTTTGCCATGTATGTGTAATAATTTTGGTGGAAGGAGAATAATTTGATTAAAGAACAAAATTTATGCCCACAGCTTTTCAAATTTTTCCGTAACCACACTTGTCAAATAACTCAGTCTGAAAGCACCTATAAATATGTATATGCATCTACTGAACTCTATCCTACCATTATGAATGATAGCCTTCTCAGTCTGTAACCACTCTCTTACCCCAATCTGCCAAATGAAGTGCCTCTGGAGTCATGTCCTATTAGATCCCCTACATTCTTCTTCTTCTTTTTTTTAATATTTTATTTATTTGACAGAGATCACAAGGAGGCAGAGAGGCAGGCAGAGAGAGAGGAGGAAGCAGACTCCTCACAGAGCAGAGAGTCCAATGTGGGGCTCGATCCCAGGACCCTGGGATCATGATCTGAGCCAAAGGCAGAGGCTTTAAACCACTGAGCCACCCAGGCACCCCAGATCCCCTACATTCTTGATGGAATTTTGAGAATGATCTCTTATTTGAGTTATGAGTAAAATTATTTTAGACACTTGAATATTTGGAATAGATTTTTAAAAGTTGCAAAGTCAAATATGTGTAGCTTATTATCACAAATAATGCCAAAAATATGAAAAGATTCACACAATAAGTTTATTTATCCCTAATGTCATAGATGAATGTGAAGCTATTTAGGGACTTCATTATATTTATAAAGTGGAGGTTCGGGTTCCTTCCATTATTCTAGGGCCTTGGTCTCCTCCACAATCAGCCAGCAGACAATTTAAAAGAGAGTATGGAGACTACCATGAGATATTTTATATGCACCAAACGTGGAACTGGCGTTCATCACTTCTAACCACATTGTACTGGCATCATTCAGACACTTGGGATCACCTATCCGTAAGGGAAATACAATTTAATAGTTTACTTAGGGGAAAAAAAATTAGTGAACACCATAGTAGATTGGATTGTTCTCACATTTTCACTTTTTCCATGTATCTATACCTTTTGTCATATGAGTTTAGAGTACTTTTCAGGGGAGTTTGCACTATATATTTCCTCATCTCATCAATATTGGCTTTGGCTAGGGGTGCCTGAGTGGTTCTGTTCGTTAAGTATCTGCCTTAGGCTCGGGTCATGATTGGGCATCCTGGGATCAAGGCCCACATTGGGCTCCCTGCCCAGTGGGAAGTCTGCTTCACCCTCTCCCTCTGTTGCATCCTCCCCATGCCCTCTATCTCACACGCTCTCTCTAAATAAATAAGTAAAATCTTCAAAAGACAAAACAAAACAAAACAAAAACATTGGCTTTGGCCATATGATTCTCTTTGGTCAAAGGAAATGTTAGAAGAATGAAAGCAAAAATTTTAATATGGTTAGGGATTTTTGGCTTGCCCTTGCATTTTTTTCTTAACCTTGATAAGAGCATGCCCTGAGGAGGATGAGAGACATGTGAAATAGACCAAAACCTGAGCAGACATGAGTCTGGAAGCAAGCCCAGCCAACCCACAGCCTGAATCAGAACGACTCATTTTAGCCCAACCTAAATCAGCCCGCAAACCTGTGAGTGTGAGAATAAGTTTGTTGATATAAGCTACTGAGTTGGGGGAGGTGGGTCTGTGGAGCTGTTTGTTATATATCATTGTTATAGTAGCAGCTAACTGATACAGATACATAGTAGTCTCTGCATCAGTTGGTGTCTGTGAGTAACTATAATTTTAAAATACCTCACTGACCATAATTCTCAGGAGTATTTGCCTGTATTGCTACATTAGACATTGCTTTACTTTGATAAATATTAAGAGTATTATGAAATCTAGTACAACTCAAGAAAATGAGTTAGCCCTAAAAATGACAATCTGGATAATACATTATTATTTCACCATATTTTTTGAGGAATCTCTTGCATAATTATTTATTGGGTTTTTTTTTAAGTTTTACTGAGGTATAATTTATTTACAAAATCTGCACATATTTAATGTACACAATTTGATAAGTTTAGGTACATACATAAATCCTAAATGCCACAGAATGCTCATTTAAAAACTGGATACATTTGTAAGAGGTTAATAATTATCTCAAAGTCATTTACAATAGAATTAGAAAGACAGTATCTATCTTGACTATTCTGTAGATGATCATCCAGAGACTGATTTTTTTTTTTTTTTTGGTCTGTGAATTATCTAGGTTTCTTCTCTTTGTGCCTGCTTTAGAACATTTATTTCACAGCTGGTTAGAACTTTCAACAAAAGATGATCAGAAGCAGAAAAGATTTTGTTATACCAACCATGAACTAAATAATATCAAGCATTTAAAATATCTTGCCTCATTAAGCCCTTAAAATGTTCCTATGCAGTATTTATCTTTTTCCCCATTAATAGATGAACCTTCTAGTTTTATTAATTTTTCCAATGTTATATCCTACTAATATATGAAAGAGGTAGAGGGCCAGGCTTAAAAAAAGGTAGTCTTTCTCAAGTGTTCATGTTTCCTCCACTACACCAGGCTGTCTTCACAAGTAATGTAAATTCAGTAACTAAAGGGAGCCCCAATTAAGTTTTGGGATAAGAAGGAAAAATGAATTACCTACACATACAGATATTTGTGACTTAGCTTTATTTTCTTAATTAGCCAATAAAATTTCATAACAGTGCTTAACCTACATAAAAGAAAATCATTTGTTAGCAAATTAATCTAAGCAAAAAGGAGATTAATTTATAGAATAAGAATCAATGAATTTCAAACCCTGAATTCACAACTTGTTATAAGTGAGTGTAAGAAGATATTGAAAGAATTTCCTCAATCCTTCTTCTAAAATTTTACATAAGAGAGACTAACTTAATATATGGTATAAAGAAAGTGGCTTCAAATTTTAGAAAAATTTTAAGCTTCCTAATTGGAAGTTGTATGTTTAGTCCATATAACAAAGAAGTAAATTTTTTTAAAAGATTTTATTTATTTATTTATTTTGACAGAGACAGATCACAAGTAGGCAGAGAGGCAGGCAGAGAGAGAGGGAAGCAGGCTTCCTGCTGAGCAGAGAGCCCTCCGAGGGACCCCATCCTAGCATCCCGAGACCATGACCTGAGCCGAAGGCAGAGGCCTAATCCACCAAGCCACCCAGGCGCCCCCAAAAAAGTAAATTTTAAGAGATTTTCTGTACCTGAAATATTTGGTCAAAGAGTATCATCATTTCCCTTAACCTCTGATTCATTTACTTTAATAATCTCACCAGGACAAAATAAAACAGCTGCTCAAAACGAGTGTTGTCTAAATTCTTGTACAAGTCAACTGAATTGTTAAGTCAACAAAGAATGGTGAGTTCCTACAAGGATTTAAGAATAAGAGTGCAACAGTGACTGGAATGGGAACAACATTCAACATTTCATGAGCTCACTGGAATTCATGACACCTGCTCCACCTATTGAGTCAGCTTGTGGTGGGTGGGTATTGGAAAGGGAAAAGTGGGTGACAAATGCAATTTCCAAGCACCAAAATAGGTTCTAGAACATTTAGCTCATAAGATTTCTTCTATTTAATTCTTCTAAGGAAAACTTGGAATAAAAATGTGGAATAAAAATGTTTACCACACAAAGTTTTTCTAAAAGAATACTTTTATGAGTTAGGATATAATCCTTGTTTCTATTGCAACATAACTTCAAAATATAAAGCTATTTAGATTTCTCATTCCAATTTCAATTATAAACAGTACAGAAGATTCACTTTTCTCCTAAAATAAGTTTTCAACTTTTTATTAAAGAATCATCAACCAGGTGACAAATCAACTTTAAATATTCTTTAAATCAGCCTATAACTGGAAGTAAGCTCTTTTTGCCCCAAGTGCAGACATGTTATCTTTTACCTAATTTTTCTTGTTGAAATTTTAAAAGTAGATCAAATTCTTAGCATACTTTCTCATTCAATTATAAATCTGTGGGTAATAATTATTTTTAAAAAATCTTGTCATTTGTAACAACACGGATGGGGTATAATGTTAAGTGAAATAAGTTAGAGAAAAATAAATACCTGACAATTTCACTTATATGTGGAATTAAAGAAACAAAACAGGTAAATATACAAAAGAAGAGATGGACAAAAAGCCAGACTCTTAAATTCAGAGAACAAATTGGTGGTTGCCAGAGGGAAGGAGAGTTGGGTGAACTAATGGGTGAAATAGATAAAAGGGATGAAGAGTACACTCACCTTGATAAGCACTGAGAAATGTATAGAATTATGGAATCATTATACTGTACACCTGAAACTAATATAATACTGAAAGTTAATTATACTTGAGTTTTATAAATTTTTAAAGTTAAATAGTATCAGAAATGCTCATTCTCTAAATGTTCATTCCTGTATTTGTGCACTTTTCTAAAGACTCATGTTTGTTTCAGCATGATTTTTTGGGATATTGAGGTCTTTCCCTCTTCAAGACATTGCTGAATACATGCACTTATAGTACAGTACAGTGTAAGGCTCACTATTTCTCTCAATTTCCATGTTAACGACTTTTCATTTCTATTGTGTATTAAGTCAAATACATCATAAATACACAATTAAACCTCTCTTTCTTGAAAAAATGTTACTCTCATTGTATATTATAAAGGTAACTTATTTGGGGTACCTGGGTGGCTCAGTCAGTTAAGCATCTGTCTTTGACTCAGGTCATGATCCCAGAATCCTGGGATGGAGCCCCCACATCTGGTGCCTTGCTCACTGGGGAGTCTGCTTCTCCCTCACTCTGCCTCTTCCCTGGATTACGTACTCTCCATCTCTTTCTCTCTCTCCCTCGCTCACTCTCTCAAATAAATAAATAATTAAAATCTTTTTAAAAAATAAAAATAAAGGTAACTGACTTAAGTAATTCAAAAAAGTCAGGTTTATCTCTTCAAGTTTGTCACTGAAAATACTCTGATATCTAAAATCCCCAGAAGTACTAATCATGTCATTGTATATAAAATTCACTTGAATTTTATGACTAGTAAAAGCATATTATTGTTTTGTATGATTATATAATTGATAATTATTGTCAAAAGTGTATAAAATAAAAACAAATAAAAATCTATAATAATCTGCCAACCAACACCTAAAGATAATTATCTTTCAATGGAATGTTAATAAATGTATATGAATAATTTATATTTACATATGTATAAATGTGTCTGTATAATTGGGATTATCCATTATATTCTGTTTTATAATCTTCTCAATGTGTGTTATTACTTTTTATCCTAGTGATTTGAAAGACATATTTTTATTTTAATCTACTATGCTTATATTTAGTTCATATTATTTTGTCTGGTTATCAGTAATAATAATAAAAAATTTATTAACCTGCCAAATATAGCATCTGATATTTAGTATGCCAATCCTCATAATCCTTTTCCATTGACTACCTTCTTTTCCCAGGTTTTAAAAAAAAATGTGAAATGTCAGCTTCTTATAATTACTTTTATGGAATCATCTTTTTTCAAACTTGGAATTTTTCTTTGAAAACTGCATTAATTTATTATAAGATAGATCTTTATTTAATTGGCTTCAATCCCTTGGTAGAAGCAACTAATTCCTTCATCAAGTCATGATTTTTATGCTTTTATCTGAATGTATTCTTTAGCAAAAGGATATAAGAAATCTGAGAATACTTTTCTGTTGTCTTCACACAGAGAGAATTCTTAGATTTAAGGAAAATCTCTAGATGCTAATCCAGATCTTTCATATGAGAAATATGAAATCAGTGTGATTATCTTTTTCCTTTTGTCTAAACCTATTTTCTATTCCTAACTGGGTGCCTCTTGTCTTTTAAATTTATTTTTAAAT
Source organism: Neogale vison (assembly GCF_020171115.1). Taxonomy (NCBI): domain Eukaryota; kingdom Metazoa; phylum Chordata; class Mammalia; order Carnivora; family Mustelidae; genus Neogale; species Neogale vison. The sequence goes on from NC_058103.1 coordinate 70,024,910, forward strand.
GTAAAAAAATCCAGCATATGTGTAAATAAAAATTTCTTAGGTGAATTTTGACTAACAGTAATCCTTTTCAATTCAAAGATCCAAGTCTTTCCAAGTTAGGATAGTATACTGTAATTATTTATTTAGTTATGACATCTCCATCAGTTATTATTTTTCAATCTGGAATTTTAAAAACATATATAACTTTAAATAAAGAGATATATATATATATAGTATCATATCGTATCATATCATATATCATTTATGTTTTGGGTCTTTCTTCCATGTCACATCTTTTCTTTTTGAGTTAGGAGAATTTTCTGCAGTTTTTCATCTTCTTTACTGGTTTAATTTTTCAGCATAATCATGACTATTAGTCATTGCTCTCATTGTTTTCATTAATTTTTTTAAAGATTTTATTTATTTATTTGACAGACAGAGATCAAAAGCAGGCAGAGAGGCAGTCAGAGAGAGGAGGAAGCAGGCTCCCTGCTGAGCAGAGAGCCTGATGTGGGGCTCAATCCCAGGACACTGGGATCATGACCTGAGCCGAAGGCAGAGGCTTTAACCCACTGAGCCACCCAGGCACCCCTTAATTAATAATTTTTTTTCCATTTATTTATTTTCAGAAAAACAGTATTCATTATTTTTTCATGACACCCAGTGCTCCATGCAATCCATGCCCTCTATAATACCCACCACCTGGTACCCCAACCTCCCACACCCCCCCCCCGCCACTTCAAACCCCTCAGATTGTTTTTCAGAGTCCATAGTCTCTCGTGGTTCACCTCCCCATCCAATTTACCCCAACTCCCTTCTCCTCTCTAACACCCCTTGTCCTCCATGCTATTCATTATGCTCCACAAATAAGTGAAACCATATGATAATTGACTCTCTCTGCTTGACTTATTTCACTCAGAATAATTTTGATTCAGTCTCATGCGCTGTGCACTTTTTCTTATCTCATACTCTCACTTTTCCTTTTTTATTGGAGTATAATCAACACACAATTTTCTGTCCCTTTCAGGTACACATTATGGTGATTCAATATTTTTATATATTATAAAATGATCCCCACCATAAATCTATTTACCATCTGTCACCATACAAAGGTATTACAATATTATTAACTATATATCCTATGTTGTATATTATGTCTCCAGGATTGTTTTATAACTGGAAGTTTGTGACTCTTAATTCTATTCACTTATTTGCCTGCCCTCCAAACCACTCCTCCCTCTGGTAACCAACGGTTTGTTTCCTGTATTTATGAGTCTGTTTCTGTTTTGTTTGTTAATGTTACAGTTTGTAGATTCCACATATAAATGAAATCATATGGTATTTCTCTTTCTCTAGCTTATTTTACTTAGCATAATTTAGAACACAACTTTTAAAAAATTCTCTAAATGTTTATTCTGTTTCTTGAGTAAGTCCATTTGGTAGGGGGAAAAAATGCTATGGTTTTTCTAAGAAGTTCCTATTCCAGTGGGAAACTGAGAATGCAGAAAGATAAAATGGGTGTTCACAAACTCACAGACCTCAAAGGCTCAGAGGGAACGGTATTATTAAGGCTGACCATGGTCTTAATCAATGTGCTATTAACCCATATTTCCTTGGGATGATCTTTTCCATCATTTGTCCCTCTCACTTGAGATTATATAACCTCTGGCTTCAGACAGATAGATGTAGATATAGAGATAGACAGATATAGACAACAGCTAGTACTTAATAAATATGATTATGATAAAGATGATGTACAGAGAAATAATGATTTTAGAACACTATTAAATAACATTCAATCCAGAAAAGAAACTTACAAAGAGTGAGTGATACTGACATTGCTATTGTTACATATGTTCACTTTACTTGAAGGGACAACTAACAGTTTTTTTTGTTTTTTCCAAATACCCAGTAAAAGAAAATAATTGAGCTCATTTGATAGCTGCTATAAAACACAAAATAGTGAAAAAAATACAATCTGGAATAGTGAATCTAAACTTTCAGGAGATAAGAATTATTTGAGCCATTCACAGAATATAATGTACAGAGTGTATATATAAAATTAATTTATAAAAGTGATTTCAAAATGTGTTCCTAGATCATAAGTGTCCCTTCAATTAATCAGAATACTCATAATAAAAAGTCTTTGGCATCCAAACTTGTAATAATTCTTTCTGAATGGAGATTTAATTATTTGTAAAAGCAGCGGTTAGCTAACCATTGCCTAAGTGAATAAATGCCATCAACACAAGCCTTCCATGTAATTTGCACTGCATTAACAGTCCTCCTTTTTTTTTTTTAATCATAAACAACTTTTTACTGAAAAGTCACTGTGGACATGGCATTAACATTATGCTGGTTGTTACAGATGTTATAAACTGTATTTTCTCAGGTAGGTAGGAGTTGGTAGGTGGACCAAGGGCAAGAATGAACAAAAAGTGAGTCTTCTAGTATTTCTGGGATTCATTTAAAGCAGCTGGTGATATTGGAATTCCATCTGCAATGTTATTTGTTTGAAACTACTGGTTTCTAGTTGGAGAAAATCACACACATTTTCCTAGAATTATGAAGATCTATGAGAGTTCTAGTATAGAAACAGACATTTCCCTGTCAAGATATGTCTACTATCTATCTCTTATATTACTGCTTAATTCTTCAGAAGTAAAACAGTCTAAATTTAAAAATCCTAACTTTATTTATGTATTTATTTTACATATAGTGTTATGGTCTAAATCTATTAATGGCTTATGTCTCATGCTTTAGAAGTATCTGTTGTCACTTCATTTGTGAAACTTGGCATTGGGTTTAAAACATAGAAATCTTGTGAAGCTCAAACACATGTTTCTATAATGAGACTACAATCAAACTGGTCTGTTCCTGCTATTCACTTTTGATATGTCTCACTATAGTGGTTATTTTTTTTTTCTTAACCCTAGTGCCACACTGTACCACTTATGTTAGTCCCACTTAACTTATTTTTGGCCATCAAATAGCACATGAGTAGTTAAAAAATATTTTTGAAATTGGGCTTAGATAAGATAGGTCAATGTAAAAGCTGTGTAAGACACTATTACTGCAACTGAAAATAGTTTTTGTCTTTGTTTTTAAATTTTTTTTTAAGATTTTATTTTTTTTTTGATAGAGATCACAAGTAGGCAGAGAGGCAGGCAGAGAGAGAGGGGGAAGCAGGCTCCCCACTGAGCAGAGAGCCCGATGTGGGGCTCAATCCCAGACCCTGAGATCATGACCTGAGCCGAAGGCAGAGGCTTAAACCACTGAGCCACCCAGGTGCCCCTGAAAATAGTTTTTAACCCTAGTCCTGGTTGCTCGATGACAGCTTAAATGGAGAGACAAGAAATAACCACAACATAATGTTTATGTGAATAAATGGGGAGAACCTTCAGAGTTACTGAAAGCATAAAAAATCTCTTAGAACTCTCCTGCTTCAGATGGCAGCTCCAGCACTGAGTTATTTCTTTTAGGGGGTTCTTTTAATAAGCATCAGTCTATCTGCAGATAAAGACAGACAATCCTCCAGATTTCAGGAGTTTCTTGCATTATGTACATTTGTGGAATGGTATAGAGCATTAGGTAAACCTAGAACTGTATTAGTAGTATTGATGAAATCTGTGTTGGTGAGGCAGTAAGCTTATAAAGATGGAACTTAAAGGTGTAAGGCCTCCTCTGCGGAACAACTGAGCATTTATAATGAGAGACAACTCATTTCAGAGGTTAACAGAAGAGGAAACTGGATCTCAAAACGCTATTGTCCCATCTACAACTTTCCAGGGATGTCAACAATATCTCAGTAATGAGAACTCAGTAGTTAACCCTAGAATAACCGACATAGACTATTTCATAGGAGGCTCTTAGTATTTCCACCCCATTCTTTTTGTTTTATTTTTAAATTTCAGGCTTAATAGAACTTTTTTAAGTGCTCAAATTGGATTCTGCTACCTAGCTACTAATACCACTTGTGGGGGGGGATTCTTATTCTAAATGAAATTAGTGATGAGAGCCTGTCTCACCAATCCCACACAGATTTTTTGGCATAAATCTTTGTCCAGGGGCTTAGTGGCATAAAGGCTATTCTTACTGAATGATGAAGAGTTTAAGAGTATATGTAGAATATCCACTGGGAATTGTTCCAAGACCGATATCTAGAATATTATATACCAAAATAAATTGACTATTATTAAATTACTAAATGACCTCATTTTTTCTATTTTAATTTCTCAATGGAATTTAATGAAATCACTGTAAGCAACCATAACAAAGTAGGAAAGAGGCGAGGAAACCGCTATCCATTTTTTCCCATTATTTTTTTTTCTGAATCACTTTGCTTTACATTATTCAAGTTCTATGATTCATCACTGCCAAATTTGTCAATATCAAATACAAAATTTACTTTTGCTTGCATCCATTGACAACTCTGACAGTAAAACAGCCTCCACGTGTCCCTTCTGACACCACAAATCATTCCACAAATTGTTCTGGACTTTCTCCCTCCTCATCACTTTGACTCTTCATACCCCCATTATTGTATTTACCACTCTCATACATCTGAAAGCTACAAAGACCCTAAAGACATAGGGATGCAGTTTTACCAAAACAATCTACAATGGTCAGTGTTTTTCATTTTGTTCCTTAAGTAAAGACTATAAATAATCTGAAAAGCATGAGGTAGAATAAATTAATGCTCTCCTATAAAAGATATGCTTGCATATTCTCGTACCTGTCTCTCAAAAATTTACTGTGCAACATTTAGCTAACCTAAAAGCCTCTATATATTTTTAATGCACCATTAACAAAATGGGATCCGCAATAGTAATAAGAGTTTCTACAGAACAACTAATGAAAATTTCTCCAAAGGAATACTTGCATTTTGTAAACAAAAAGATCAATCTAAAAAACCAGATTCGCTATTTAGATAATAGTGCAATTATCTGAGTTATCTTTGGTCAGAGTATAACTCTTTTAAAGTAAAAAGTGTTTGGCTTAAAAATATACACCTGCTTTTATGTAAAGCTTATATTTTTATGGCCTATATTTTAATCATGTTAGTAAAAATAATTGCATTCAACCAAAATGGATGTTCTCAATTCATTTGTGAAAAATGTAAGGAACACATTCTTATACCCATTATCAATAATGGAATCTACATTACAGAATTTTTAAAAATTGGTCATCAACAAATTAGTAGGTATATCGTGGTTATATTACATACTCCACTGTGACACAATTGTTGTATTTTCTGTAGCAGATATAGGAAGTCTGGATAGAAAACATTAATTGTACATCAAAGTTAACAAGAAAACTTTTAATAAGAATCTAACATTATGAGAAAAAAATAAAAGCAAGTAAAACTAAAACACCTGAAGCCGTCCATGATGTTACCAATTACAAAAATTCAAAACAGTTTAAATCCCACCTCTGGCAATGTTATATATAACATGTATAAAACGTATTCTCAAGCCTTGAAGTGAAAATTTGCTTCTCTTCTTCTCATGGACTGAAAATACAAGAATCTGCAGGAAAAAAAAAAAAAAGCAAAAGTACGACTTGGACAATAAACAATATAGATGCTTTGGTATTTCCATCCCTACATTTTACACTCCTAGGCTCCTGTCTAACCTTGTGTTTCCAAAGAGAATAGAATTTTCCCAAAGCAATATTGGTAGTTGAAGGCAATATTAAACAAATAAGGAAGTTCATTTGAATTAGAAGGAGCTATTTCCAGTAGGCAGTTCACTCAGTTCTATAGCTGTATTTGCACCCAGTACAGCCATCGACTATCACACTTCTGTTCTCTAAAGATACAGCACAGACACCTCTCTGTTTCTGAGCAGAGACTTTCCAGAAAGCTGACAGAGGTCTCTCAGAGCTTTTTCAATCAGGATTGAGTAAGGAAATACAAGTAATTGACCAGGGAAAGGAGCAGCAAGAGAGACTGTGCTCTTAGCACAGTGATGGGCTTAGAGTAGATATTCAAAAAAGTACTAAATTAGGTAATAAAAACCATTCTGATATCTTATATATTCTATAATCAGAATCATTGGCTTATGAATTTTTCATCTCTCTTTGTCCTTAATAATCCTCAAGACTTTCAAGATGAATTAACATACAGACCTACATCTATATCATACACATCTACAATTGAGTTCATTAACATTTGGGGAATTGTAATAATATTACGCATAACTACTAGTTTCAATTTATAGCATAACTAATATTGCAAAGTGCTTTCATACCAGTGATATGCACAATCACAAATACTCTTTTTTTTTTTAAGATTTTATTTGTTTATTTGTCAGACAGAGATCACAAGTAGGCAGAGAGGCAGGCAGAGAGAGAGAGGAGGAAGCAGGCTCCCTGCAGAGCAGAGAGACCGACGTGGGGCTCCATCCCAGGACCCTGGAATCATGACCTGAGCCAAAGGCAGAGGCTTAAACCCACTGAGCCACCCAGGCGTCCCAATACTCTTTTTTGTGTTTTGAAAATCATGTTGGCAACTCCCTTTGCTGCTTATTCTACAAGCTACTCCAAATTCATCAGGTAAGTCCTGGAACACAACAAAGGCACAAAACATTACCCTCCTAGAACAGAGTTCCACTATTAGGGGAATAAAACTTTTAGTGAAAGAAGTGAAAATGAAACTCCTTGCAATTTCTCTAATTTCCCCTATCAGCTATGGCAAAGGGAGCGAAAATAAAGTCTGCAGCTACATAATTCTCTGCTTGAAATCTGTCTTGGGTTTGAAGAACCTAAAGAAATAAAATGGATATAACATTTACTGAGTATCTATGGACAGTGCACACTTCATAGCTTATATATTATAAATTTAGCCTTTCCGTTAGGCCTGTGAGGCAGGTGGTATTAACCCCATATTACCAGTGGTGAGACTTTGCTCAAATAGGTTAGGTTAATCTGTTTAGGATCACACCATCAGTAAAAAGGAGGGCTGACCCAGTGGCAGCTCTTGCCGGTGAAGTACCCTGGCTCAGAAGCAAGCAGTGGCAGCTTGAGCTTATTCTGGCTTCTATGAGTTATGGAAAGAGAAGGTGGGTTCCTCTTCAGAACTCTAAGTAAAACTTTGAAGTTTTTTTTTTCTTATCTAATGCAAAACTATCAACTAATCAGAGAGAACAGAATGAGAACTTTTCTTGAGAGAAGCCAGAGGGGTGCCTGGTTGGCTCATTCAGTTGGGCAACTCTTGATTTTGGCTCAAATAAAGAACTCAGGATTATGGGATGCAGTCCACATCTGGCTCTGTGCTCAATGGGGAGTCTACTTCTCTCCTTCTTCCTTTGCCCCTCCCCCTCACTCCTATGAGTGTGCTGGCTCTCTCTCCCAAATAAAGAAATCTTAAAAAAAAAAAAAAGGAAAGAAAAGAAAAGGAAGGAAGGAAGGAAGGAGCGAGCCAGAGAAAGAGAAAAAAATAGGGAGTTCCTAACCCTCAGGACATCTGCCTTGGGAAATATAAAGGAAAAAAAAAAAAAAAGGATAGCATTGATATAGGAAAGATGTTGGAGTCTGGAGCTGAAGGACGAGAAAGAATTCTTGAGATGTCTTTGGTGCAAAAAGGTGGTTTATTAAAGCACAGGGACAGGACCTGTGGGCAGAAAGAGCTGCACTGCAGTCAGGAGGAATGGCTCATTATATACTTCCAAGTTGGGAGTGGGTTAGGGATAGCTTATCTCCAAGAAATTTTGGAAGCAGGACCTTGAGAGGGGCTAGCTAATGTTAGGAAAAAGTCACTTATAACTGTCCAAAAAAACCTTAGTCATGAGACCCTTCTGATGTATATGTGTGGGCCATATGCCTAGGGAATGATTGCCAGCATATACCTTGGAGGGTAGAGATAAGGGGAGTTTCCAAAGGAATTTTTATACATTAAAGTAGACTCACAGGATCCTGGGAGTCAGCTAAGACTGCCTTTTGCCCTTAGCAAAGTATTAATATCAAGGCAACTAAGGTCCTGAAGGAATGCCACTCTGCCTGTTAAAGGACTTGTCAGTGGGCTGTAGGTAGTAAGGAAATTCAGTTTTTATTTTGCCTTTGTTTCCCACATCAGCATGAAGGCTCCTTTCCTTTCTGAAGGACTACATCAATCAAAGCAAAAAATGTTCCCCAAAGCTCTAAGGCCTCAAAAAGAGAATTTAAGATGAGCCAATTTCCCCACTGTTCATATTTATCAACTGATTAATAATTTAGTGATTTAAATACCTAGAAAAGAAATATTGGAATTATTTAAGTGGCTTTAGAAATCAAAGCTTTTAGGCTGAACTACATTGAAAATGCCATTTTTGTAGGTCAAAAATGGTTGAATAATGTCAATTTCATATGGTCAAATTTAATGTATTATTAAACTATTAATGCCAATCTAAACATAGAAGACCCAAATAATGAGTATTCAAACTTACTAATAACCCAGGATCATTTTAAAATACAGTTTTAGACCTCCAAATATCTCTAGTAAGCCAATTTGCAGGTGGATCACTCCAAAAGGGCAGTAGCCCAGAGCTCTGAAATATTATTCAGGAAATAGTCCTTTGCCATGACAGCAATTTGCCACACTGCAAAGCAAAACACATGTGACCAAAGTTCTACTTCCCCATGCAATGGCAGTTTTTCAGGCTAAGCTAGCTGATTTGTGCAAAACTATTCTCACAGCTGTGGCAAAGCTTTAGTTAGGATCACAGTATAATTTATATTCAGCCAATAATTGTGTGAAAGAACAGATTTAATTTTTAAAGGGCAGGCCTTCGAGGTTTTAGCATAACTAAGCCTGAATTAACGTGTTTGCAATAAGGGCTGAAGCAAGCTGCTCACTATACTGGCCAATTTCTGTATACAAGCAACCCCCTTAGGTTTTCTACCACATGCTTGATAGGCCTGTTCGCCATGGCAAAGACAGAATATATCCTGTAGGCTCCCTATGCAGCAAGAGGCTGAAAGAGCATTTAAACTTGATCCTTGCAGCCAAGAGGGAAATTCAAAGCTTTCCAATTTCAGGAGAAGAGTTGGAATGAAATTCAGCTGATATCACTGTCATGCTTAGAAGAACGAAGAGGCAGACAAGCCCAAGAGGAGAGAGTCACAACGAACAAGAACTCTGGATCTCTAAAGTGGAAATCTACTGCCAAGTCCTCATCATTTAATACTATAGTATTGTGTACTCCTAGGAAAACCCAGGTTCTCCACAGATGGGCACTTATAGAATGTTTTCCCTTCAGAATACACTGGAAACTGAAACTTTTTTTTGCTTTCCTTCTTTCTCTAAAATTTAAAGAGCACACATAGTGTGCTAGACACTATCCTGGATACTAGATCCAGATCCCAGATATTGGAAAACCAGAGAAGAAACCTACAAAAATTAAGAATCATGTCACCATGGGAATGCAAGAAAGATGTTGGGTAGACAATATGCCCAATGTAGAAAAATTCCAATAAGGATAACAGATCTCAAGTGTACAGGGTCCAGGAAATTAAGACATCATCCAAGTAAATTCAAAAAGGTGCCATTAAGAGTTTCGTTTCTTCTTAAAGAGATACACACTTTGACGGTTTTCCTACATCTTAATTCCTCTACCTAAACTCTTTACATTCTTTCCCTTGATTCTACTTAAGGACAGAACCCTTGAAAATACTTCTCTTAAGGAATAGATATTCATCTTTTCACCTGTAGTTTCTTTATAATGGCCCTATGTCTTTTATACATACCATTATAAAATTAATAAATTAATAAATTATGAATTAGGAAACTAAAGCATAATGGAGAATTGGTGAATAAAGTTAGTGTGAAGAGACTTCTGGATTGTACCTCAGATCTCCCCAAAATACATAACATTTCTTTTCCCCATTCTGATTGAAATAATATACATATTAATCTGATTAGAGATAAATTTTTTCAAAGGAAGGGAGTGTATATGGGTAAAACACAAAGGGAAGTACCCTAATGCCCTCTAGATTCAGCCCTATCTGTGACCTTTGAAAATTCTATTAATATATTTCCCACCAAGAGACGAAACTAGAAACTGATTATGTTACAAAATTAAATTATGCATGATTTAAAAGAAACTTTTTCTTTTCCTTTTTTTAAAAAGATTTATTTATTTATTTACTTGACAGAGAGAAAGAGGGACAGAGAGCAAAAGCAGGAGGAGCAGTAGAGATCCAGACATGTATAATTCTGGTCTCAGGCTGATTTCGTGGGTGATCGCGGAGTTCTTTGGAAGGTAATCAGCTCACTTTAGCCTCCAGAAAGGATGAATACCCAACTTTTGTAGCAACATGGCCAGACTCGAAGAGATTATGCTGAGTGAAATAAGTCAAGCAGAGAGAGTCAATTATCATATGGTTTCACTTATTTGTGGAGCATAACAAATAGCATGGAGGACATGGGGAGTTAGAGAGGAGAAGGGAGTTCAGGGAAATTGGAAGGGGAGGTGAACCATGAGAGACTATGAACTCCGAAAAACAATCTGAGGGTATTGAAGGGGCGGGGGGTGGGAGGTCGGGGTACAGGTGGTGGGTATTATAGAGGGCACGGATTGCATGGAGCACTGGGTGTGGTGCAAAAACAATGAATACTGTTATGCTGAAAATAAAAAATAAATTAAAAAAAAAAAAAGCAGGAGGAGCAGAAGAGGGAGAGGGAGAAGCAGGCTCTCCACTGATCAGAGAGTCTGATGTGGGGCATGAACCCATGAACTGATGACCCAAGCCAAAGGCAGATGCCCAAATGACTGAGCCACCCAGGTTCCCCAAACTTTTTCTTTTCTAAAATACAGTTAATAAAAATTGGTTTTCCCAAGTTTTCCTATATTCACTTCTTTATGCAGTGCACTTTTTGAGTAATACTTTAGACACTGTGATGTATATATGAAATTTTTCTAAGTCTAGTATCTTTTCCCAATCTTTTGCTAAAGCACCGAAATGATCCTTTAGAAAGCAAGAATACATTGTAACTTTTATTCTCAATATCTCTTCCTACTTGTATTCTTAACCATGGCAGTTCTTCCAGTAGTAAGCAGAGAACACTTTCCTACCACTCTGATGAAGTGTTGGCTATGCTATTTGCTTTGGTCAGCAGAATGATAGCAGATATGACAGAGATGCTTGAAAGATACTTGTGTCAGTGTCCTCTGTGTCTTTCAGCCCTTGGCATGAAAACAGATGTCCCTCTGCCATCCACAAGTCCCAGAAAAATAATAGGGGAGCAGAGCTAAAACAACATCTGTCCGGGAGCCAAGTCAGATAAGCCCAGCCAAGATCAGCCAAACCCAGCCAACTCACTGAGACATGAACAGAAATAATTATCATTATATGATGAGGAGATTCTGTGGCTGTTTATATAGTATCACTGCTACTTGTGTCTAATAGACACAAAAACCAAGCTCTCCCTTTGGTCTTTGTGAGACTTTCTGTAAAGATTCTCTGCTTCCACTAGGTAAGAGATGGACATATGACCAAAGCTAGGTCAATCTAATTTCTCTCCAAAGAATAGCAATCAGCCTGAGTGACACAGATTAAAAAGAGCTGAGCTCTTTCATCCTGTGAGTTCTAAAGAAACTATACAGCAATTCTTAAAACCTAAATGCCTGAAACTACTGTGATTCTTGATTTTTCAAAACCTACTTCTTCAAGTTTTTCCTTTAATCTAGTTAAGTTAGTACCTATCCATTAAATTCATACATTTATATTTGTTAGCAGTTAATTCTCTATTGCTGATAATTGAAAAACCTTCACTCTTACAAAGACTCTATTTTTTAATACTCAAATAAACTCATTAAATAGTAACAAATAAAGCACTGGTTGTCTTTTCCAGGAGGGAGCTGCTTAGTAAAATGGGAACTTCTCCAAAAGTGTAAATAAGAAAAAAAAATGCCTCAATATCAGATAACCTACATAAATTCTTGATTTGATAGAGAGAATGAATAAGGCCTGGCACTGACTTTTTGTCCTAGAACATTAGCAAAATTGTTTTTATCCAAGAAACATTTCATAGATGTTATTCTCTTTATTTCATTATTATAGCTTTACTCTATGAAATCAAGGAATTCTCTTGAAATGGCAAATATAAATTCAGTCAAAATTATGAGAAATTTACTTCAAATAACTTACAAAAATGTCATTTATTTCAAGTAGTGGAACGAATTCTGTTTCCAGCAATATGATGATCTAAGTAATTTGAAAATCCACCTGATCCGAAATAGCTAGATTTGGAAGAGCAAGACCTCAGCAGGTACAAAAAACAGTAAAAACAGGAATATGCATATATGGCAAAAGCTGTATGCCTGTGGTAAAAGTTAACCATTTCCCCATCATTCCATACTGAAGACAGCACTTGCTAAAAACAGCAATGATGGTGGAGAATAAGGTAGTTAAGGCCTACTAAGGATGGCTCTCCCATCTCCTGTAACCCCTTAGTTAACACCTCAACTAGGACTTATACTGAAAATCATGTACATAGTCCCTTGCTGCCCCTCAAGTGACTGCTTGCTTGAGTTGTTTTTTCCTTGCTTCGCATACTTTACATTCTAGGATAATAAAGCCAAGAGCCCACCTGCACTTGGGGCTTCACCTCCATGTCTGCACTTCTTGGCTGTGCCTGGTGGTACAGCCCCCTCGGGCCTCTGTTTGTTCCAAGTTATTGAGTTACTGGACTCAGATTTATCATTTTGTCTCTCAATGAGTACACTATGTGACAACTAGAAATGTGAAATAAAATTTTAAAGCATACTTTTACCTACATGGCCAATATTTAAATTATAGTTATGAGAAATTTAAAGGCACAGAAGCTGGAAAAGGAACTAAAAGTAAAAAAAAGGAGATACATGAGCTGATAATTTGACTGGGGTGTAGTGGGGAAGAGTTCATTCCTTTGCTTAATAAAGGATCTTGGATTTTAATGCTCAGATGAGGATAACACACTTGTGTCTGAGAGGGATAAGAAATTATCAACAATACTCCCTCATAAAGCTGAATGCACCCTCAGTTAAAGACTGGGGATACATATATACACATATATACATACAGATAATGAGAGACAAAAAGTAAACTTTGGGTGAACCATCCAAATTATGGACTTTGGATGAATAAAGAGCCCTAAGAATTCAAAATAGGCCTAAGCCTAACATGGATCTGAAGTTGTAAATCAAACTTCAAACTGTATGGTCCCACAAATCTTAAGCTAAAAAATTAATATAAAAGCACATGTTTGATTAACATACCTTTGACACAAGGTAAAAGCCAACGTGAACACCCACAAACTGATAATACAATAAATAGCAAACAGAGATTTAATTATAGAAGAGATTAAGAGTAGTAAAAGAAACTCAGAACAAAGTTAGCCAATGAATATGGACATTCAATTTAAGGGTTACACATCTAGAAAGACAAATTCCTTGTAGACATGGCTCAGTAAAAGATTTGTAACCATTAAAATAATCCAGTCAGTCTATACCAGGGTTTCTAATCTTTAGTACTACTGACGTAATTATTTGTTGCCAGAAACTGCCCTGTACATTGCAGGATATTTAGCAGCATAGTTGGTCTCTATACACTAAATGCCTGTAGCACCCTCAGAGTTATGACAATTATGTCTCCAGACATCACTTTGATGTCCCCGTGGGGGAAAATGGCTCCCCAATTAAGAATCACTGGAACTGGGGCGCCTGGGTGGCTCAGTGGGTTAAGCCGCTGCCTTCGGCTCAGGTCATGATCTCAGGGTCCTGGGATTGAGTCCCGCATCGGGCTCTCTGCTCGGCAGGGAGCCTGCTTCCTCCTCTCTCTCTCTGCCTACCTCTCTGCCCGCTTGTAATCTCTCTCTGTCAAATAAATAAATAAAATCTTTAAAAAAAAAAAAAAGAATCACTGGAACTGCTACTGTACACTGATCTACACACTCTCTCCCTCTCTCTCAAAATCTTACTGCCTAAGACAATTTACATATGCTTTCTAAAACCACAAATTAATAAATGATCTCTCTTAAAAACTTTGTCCCTGAGACTCAAATAAGAGAAAACTCACTTTATACAATGAACATTATTACATTAATATGAAAATTACATAAGGGCAAAATGGGAATGAATATAGATAGATACTATTTAAGAAAAGTGAAGTGATTCTACGATTAAAAACTTATTATTTCAGTGTACAAAAAAGTACATCACAACTGAATTAAGAGTATCTAGGGGGGTGCCTGGGTGGCTCAGTTGTTAAGCGTCTGCCTTTGGCTCAGGTCATGACCCCAGGGTGCTGGGATCGAGCCCCCCCGCATCAGGCTCTCTGCTTGGCAGAAGGCCTGCTTCTCCCTCTCTACTCCCCCAGTTTGTGTTCACTCTCTTACTGTCTCTGTCAAATAAATAAACAAAATCTTGAAAAAAAAAAAAGAGTATCTAGGGATTCAAAGATAGGGTTATAAAAAAATATGATTTTAATTTGCCATACAGATACAACTACTGATATAGAAAACAATATGGATGCATCTCATAGATACAATATAAAGTAAAAGAAGTCATAAATCAATAAATATGGTATCATATCATTTATATGCATTCAAAAAACAGTCAAAACTAGCATACAATGTTGGAAGTGAGAATAACAGTTATTCTAGGTAGATATGGACAGTTGATAGTGAAAGACAAAGGGTATGAGGGGAATTATTGGAGCCCTGATAGGGTTATGCCTCTTGATTTGGGGGTGATTTCATAGGTGTTATAGCTCTGTGAAAGCCACAGGCTGTATACTTATGATTAATGTGCTTTTCTGTATGTAACTTACAGTACAATAAAACTGATAAAAAAATTTAACATATAACCCAAGTTTTTAAAATTAGGATTGAATTGGAATTACTCAATCTGCTAAGAGATACCTATTAACTAACTGCAAGTGACATCAAAATTAATCTGAAACACTTATAGGGTAACCAAACTGATCAAACTATTTTTATATATAGTCGTAGTCCTTTCATTATCATTGGTATATAGTGTTCTATTGTGTAATTATAACACCATATACTTATCAATTCTACTGTTAAATGAATACTCATGTACTTTACAGACTTTTATCATTATTAATGATGACCCAAACACTATGGGCATATTTTAAGGGAATTATATGTATGCATTTCTTCAGAATGTATACATAGGAAGAACAGCTGAACCATAATGTATGGACACATTGAACATTATTAGATACAGCCAGTTTCTTAAATTAATATAGTAATTTACACTTTCATTAGCAGAGTATGAGAGTTTCAGGTGCCCCAGTTCTTCCCCAGTACTTGATAGTTTTTAACAATCTTCCTCATTGTGATAAGAGGGAGTTTTATTTTGCATTCGCTGGGTAAATACTGAAGTTGCAAATCCAATCTTCATCTGGACATTCTCTTTTATATAATACCTCTTCAAGTTTTTACCCCATTTTTCAAGTGGGGTTTTTACTTGTCTTTTTCCTATTGTAGTTTTAAAGAATACATTCAGAATAGATATTTCATATATCTGATTACTAATCATTTCTCCTATTATGTGGGTGGTTTTTAAATCTCATGGGTTTTTAGTCAATAGCAGTTCTTTTTTTTTTTCAATAGCAGTTCTTAATTATAACATTTTACAATGTATCAATTTAATAGCAAATGCTTTTTGTGTCTTTCTGAAGAAACCTTTGCTTACAGTAAGACCACAATAGAGTTCTCCAAAAGCTTTATTGTTTTGTTGATTGCATTTATATCAATAGTATTATCAGTAATTAATTTTTGTGGCTGGTGTGAGGTAAAGATATACCAAGATTTATTGATTTACTTTTTTCCTATATAGGTACCAAGTGACACAGCATTACTTACTAAAAAGACTATCATATATAATAAATAAACCTGAAAATTAATTTTGTCGTAAGTCAGGTGATTGTATAAGTACAAGTCTGATTCTAGGCACTCTATCATTTTGTCATATATTTTTCCTATCATTTTGCCTATAACATACTTTTAAAATTATAGCTTTAAAATGCCTTTATTTAAAAAAATCTTTTTATCTCCTTGTGTAAGTCCTATGGTTTTATTATTCCTTTTCAATTTTTAATGGTTACTTTTTCTACTTGCATTTGCATGCCAATTTTAGTATCAGTTTATCAATTTCTTCAAATATAGGGATTGTACTGAATCTACATGAATTTATGGTATAATTAAAAATCTTTACAATAATGACTCTTCCAATTACATGAACATGGTATGGTCTTTACTTAGGTCTTAAAATTTTCTCAATCAATGTTTCATAGTTTTCAATGTATAATTCTTGCATATTTTTGTTATATTAATTTTTAGGTAGCTGATGTTTTTGTCACAGTAATTGCTACAATTTTGAATTATTTCCTATTTGTTGCTGTAATACAGAAATAAAGATCATTTTTGTTACATTGACTTGTAGTGAGCATAATTTGATTATAGAATATTTAGGAATTTCTCTATATACAATCACATCATCTTCAAATAAGTCTATGTATCTATGAGAGGTGAATATCCTAAAATTTCCATCTCACAATCTCTTTGTGTCACACTTTTGACTTGTTACTATGGTCTCAATTTTGTTCTAATCTCTGAGTTTGTACAAAATGGATGTTACTTCTTTCTTTAAATAAATATCATTTAGTACTAAAAAGTGAGGTTTTTTTATTTTTATTTTTTATAAACATATAATATATTTTTATACCCAGGAGTACAGGTCTGTGAATTGCCAGGTTTACACACTTCACAGCACTCACCATAGCACATTCCCTCCCCAATGTCCATAACCCTACCCCCCTTCTCCCAACCCCTCTCCCCCCAGCAACCCTGAGTTTGTTTTGTGAGATTAAGAGTCACTTATGGGGGCACCTGGGTGGCTCAGTGGGTTAAGCCGCTGCCTTCGGCTCAGGTCATGATCTCAGGGTCCTGGGATCGAGTCCCGCATCGGGCTCTCTGCTCAGCAGGGAGCCTGCTTCCTCCTCTCTCTTTCTCTCTCTGCCTGCCTCTATGCCTGCTTCTGATCTCTCTCTGTCAAATAAATAAATAAAAATCTTTAAAAAAAAAAAAAGAGTCACTTATGGTTTGTCTCCCTCCCAGTCCCATCTTGTTTCATTTAAAAGTGAGATTTTTTTAATAACAGATACTATTCTTTCATCGTATCAGACTGTACAGGTATGATTTTATTTCTTCTAGAAACTTATAAGTAATGGTCAAACTTACTAGTGTACAGTTATTCATAATAATTTCTTATTGTCTTTCTGATGTTAGTAAGAATGGGGTTATGTCCTCTTTAATTCTTGATATTGGTAATCTATGTTTTACTCTTTTTTTCTTTATTAATCTTTATAGGCTTGGATCAACTTTATTAGCCTTGCCAAAGACTAGCTTTCATCTATGTTTTCTTTATTGCATATTTGTTTTTTCTCTTTTAATTGTCCTCTGCTCTTACAGTAATTATTTCTTTCCTTCTACTCTTATATTAATTATTTCCTTTTACTTTCTTCAATCTTGAAGTGCTAATATTTTCCTAGCTTTTGTGTAGTAAGTTTACCCTGATCTCCGGGTATTTCACAAGATTTAATATGCTGTATTATCATTTGTATTCAGTTTAAAATAACTTCTAAGTTTAGCTTTGAGCTCTTCTTTGACTCATGGATTACTTAAAATGTACTGTCTTATTTCCAGGGAGTTTTTCTACTTAGATTTTTGTTATTTGTTCTAGTTTAGTAACATCATGGTCATAGAACACAATCAGTTTTATTTCAATCTTTTCAGATTTGTTGAAGCTTTGTGCTGGCAAATGGACAGTTTAGGTAAATGTATCATATAAGTTTGAAAAACTAGAGTGCCTAGGTGGCTCAGTGGTTTAAGCCTCTGCCTTTGGCTTAGGTCGTGATCTCAGGGTCCTGGGATCGAGGCCCGCATCGGGCTCTCTGCTCAGTGGGGAGCCAGCTTCCCCCCTCTCTCAGCCTGCCTCTCTGCCTACTTGTGACCTCTCTGTCAAATAAGTAAATAAAATCTTTAAAAAAAAAAAAAAAAAAGAAAAACTATTGTGAATTCTGCCATCATTAGTTGCAGTTATATATATATCTATATATCTGTAGATATATAGATACACACACACACACATATATATACATGGATGTATACACACACACACAATTAGGACAAGTTGTTAACTATGTAGTTCAATCTTCTATATACTTAAATTTTTTGGTCTGCATATCAGTCATTGATAGGGGTGAGGTGTGTTAACATCTTTCACTGCAACAGTAGATTTGTTTCTTTTACTTTTTAGTTTTGTCAATTTCTGCTTTGGATGTTTTGAAGCTTTGTTTTGAGTTGTATATAGATATAAGATTTTTGTATCTTATGCTGGATCAGCCTCTTCATTATTATGAATTGTCTCCTCCTTTTTAAAGACTGATTTCTTTGTTTTAGAGACAGAGAGTGTGTGTATGTGTGTGCTCTTGAGCAAGGGAAGGGGCAGAGGGAGAGGGAGAGAAAGGATCTCAAACAGACTCCCTGCTGAGTACAGAGCCCCAGTGTGGGCTTGATCCTAAGATCATGACCTGAGCCAAAACCAAGAGTCTGATGCTCAATTGACTGAGCCACCTGGGCGCCCCATGAAGTGTTTCTTTCTTATTTTAAATGCCTCATGCCTTAAAGTTTACTCTAACATCAGTATAGCTAAATCACTTAACTTTTATTAAGGATTTGTATATTTCTTTTCTACTCATTGATTTTTAACCTCTCTGTGTCCTTATATTCGAAATGTTTATCTTATAAGGAGAATATGGTTTTTTAACCCAAATTGAATAATCCTTAAATACAATATTTATTCATGTACATAAAATATAATTATAGTGTCGTTTGGCTCTACCCTATTACTGTTTTCTTCTATTTAGTCCACCTGCTTTACATTCTTTGTCTTTCTATACCTCTGGAAAAATTAAATATTTTATAAGTCCCTTTGTTTTTTTCAAATAACATGTAGATTATATATTCTTTTACTATCTTTATTGTGGTTATACTAGATATTACAACACACATCACTGAGTTATTACAATCTAACAAACTGATTATTCTTACTACTTTCCTGATACCGAATGGAATCACAGAATTTCAAAATACAGTTATCTCTCTTGACTTTTATTTTATTTCAAAGGTTTATTTATTTATTTATTTAATTCATTTGGGAGCAGGAGCATGAGCAGGGGAAGGGCAGAGGAAGAGGGAGAAACAGACTTCCCACTGAGCAGGGAGCCCCATGTAGGGCTGGATCTCAGGACCCCAGGATCATGACGTGAGCCAAAGACAGATGCTTAATTGACTGAGCCATCTAGGCATCCCTCTCTTGCCATTTATATTATTATAGTCATACATTTAAGTTCTAAATATAATTTCATTCTAATATATATTAGGTATATATTTTACATATATCTATATAAATAATATAAAAACAATATAACTATTATTTTATGTAATCTATAGTTTTTACACTTGCCTATATATTTATCTTACTGGTATTTATTACCTACAGCACTTTCACATTTCCATGTGGGAAATCATTTTCCATGTGGGATCATTTTCCCTTTCCTATTAGTTTGTTTTTTAGTGGAAGTCCGCTGGTGACAAATTGCTTCAGCTTTGTCTCAAAATTTATTTTACCCTATTTTTTACCCTATTTGGATATAAAAATTTCAGCTGGCAGTTATTTTCTAGAAGTATCATCACTATTTTTTTTTAAATTTTCATCATTTCTTCTGAGAAGTCACTATCATTCTGGTTATTTCTTTGAGAGCAATGCATCCTTTTATTTTTGAATGCTTACTCTTTTTTAACAGTTTTACTATGATGAGCTTTGGTGTAATTTTTTTGTATTTGTCCTGAGATTTGGTAAGCTATTGAATGCCCTTATTTGTATCTTTGTTCAAATTTTGAAAATTCTCAGTTACCTGATCTCTGAATTTTGCCTCTGACACATATTCTCTCATCTCTCTTTCTTTGATTCCAATTATAATTACATTAAGTCTTCTTAGTATGTCCACATGTCTCTCATGCAGTTTTCTAAATTTTACTCTTTTCCTCTCTGCATTTAGTATTTTCTATTTGCCTATTTTTTAATTAACTCATCCTGTCTTCAGCTTTGTACAATTTGTTACTAAACTGATCTTTTGAGTTCTTTGTAAGTTCTTTTGAGTTGTGTAATATTTTCTGGCTCTGTAATTTCCATCTGATTATTTTTAATAGACTTCTATTTTTGTTGAAGTTACATCTTTTTAATGCTTTTTCTTCCTATATTTCTTAATTTTTTATATTCAGTCACAAAATTCTTGTCAGCCAACTCCAATATCTAGATCAAAAAAAGATATGCTTCTAGTGTGTGTTTCCTTTTTATTATCAACATGTTTTCTTTCCTTTTTTAATGCCTAGTAAATATTTTATTATTTTCCAGAAATGATCCATAAAAGAACTATAAGGGCAACAGATGTTATTATCTTACAACAGAATAAATTCCTTCTGTTTTTGTAAGTTGGTGTCAAAAGTTGATTGGCTCAGTGGGTTAAGCCGCTGCCTTCGGCTCAGGTCATGATCTCGGGGTCCTGAGATCGAGTCCCGCGTCAAGGTCTCTGTCAGCGGGGAGCCTGCTTCCTCCTCTCTCTCTCTCTGCCTGCCTCTCTGCCTACTTGTGATCTCTCTCTGTCAAATAAATAAATAAAATCTTTTAAAAAAAAAATTCAACTGGCACAGAGCATGGTTGAAGATTTAATGACTGACTCTACCTCTGATTCATTTCATTCTTCTGGTGTGATCTTCCAAGTTTTAACCAAGAGATTGTTGGGTATTTATTTCTTTCATCCTAAAAAAATGCCTGAGTTCTGTCTCTCACAGTTCCCAAAATGCATGTTTCCTACAAAGTTTCAAAATCCAGGAGATATAGAGTGAGCACAAGTCCAGCAATGTACTCAGGTCTACTCACTTTCCCAACAGGTAATGTTCTTCAGTAGCTAATGCAAGGGGCACCTGGGTGGCTCAGTGGGTTAAAGCCTCTGCCTTCGGCTCAGGTCATGATCCCAGGGTCCTGGGATCAAGCCCCACATCGGGCTCTCTGCTCGGCGGGGAGCCTGCTTTCTCCTCTCTCTCTCTGCCTACTGGTGATCTCTGTCTGTCAAGTAAATAAATAAAATCTTTAAAGAAAAAAAAAATATTTCACACCACCTTTTGGCTTGATTCCTCTTCCCTTTACATTCTCCAAATCCAAAACACATACATTTGTTAAAGTTTGTTGTGTATCTAAGGTTCCTTAAATTTCCCAATTGTTGTTTCAACCTTATTTAATATCTAAAAGCTTTCCTGATTTTTCTTCCCTCCAGAAGAGGCTCTTTGACCAGTCCAAGTACAAACTTCATTATACTTTCAAAATTCCTGAAGTAACTCAGAAAACAGTGGCTAGTGATCATTATTTCACTATGGAAAGGTGTCCCACTCTATAATTTCATTTTATCTTCATTGCTTTCAAAGCCCTATAATCCCTTAAAAATAAGATTCTTATAATTTCTTCAGTTTTTTTTCCAGTTGCAGAGAAGATATCACTGGCCTGCCATCATTACCTTCTATATCCGTTCCAGAAGTAGGAGTCCTGGAGACTTCTCACGTGCTAAAAGAAACATTACTAGTAAGCATGCTTTAATAATAACTACTCTTGGAAAACAAAGATATATAATCACTCTAAATGTTATAAGCATCCCCTTTAAAATCAGAAATACAGAGGAAAATAAGCCCATTATAGTATCATCCATTCAAGATTGAAGAAGTCCTGGCAAACTTGTAAGAAAGAAAAATAAATTTTAAGTAAAATGACTGTAAATGAACCACAGCACAGCAAATTATTTACAAGGGGGAAAAAAAAAAGAATTGGGATGCCTGGGTGGTTCAGTTGGTTGAACATCTGCCTTTGGCTTGGTCGTGATCTTGGGGTCCTGGGATCGAGTCCCACATCAGACTCTCTGCCTGGTGAAAAGCCTGCTTTGTCCTCTGCCTGCTGCTCCCCCTGCCTGCGCACACACTCTCTTTCTCTCTCTCTCTCTGACAAATAAATAAATAAATTATTTTTTTTTTAAAGAAAGAATTGCCTATATAAAAAAATCTAAAAGGACATAAAGTTAAAATAACAGAACTAATGAGAAAGCTCTTCATTTTTCCTATAAATCATTAGGTCATAAAAATTTCACATATTGAATTCTCATAAACTAGTAACAAGCAACAGGAAAATATAATTTTAAAAGATTTGTTGGGGGGCACCTGGGTAGCTCAGTGGGTTAAAGCATCTGCCTTCGGAGTCAGGTCATGATCCCGGGGTCCTGGGATCGGGCCCTGCATCAGGCTCTCTGCTCAGCGGGAAACCTGCTTCCTCCTCTCTCTCTGCCTGCTTGTGATCCCTGTCTGTCAAATAAATAAATAAAAGTATTTTTAAAAAAAGATTTGTTATTTGACATTGAATTTGGGTCATTATAGACTATAGCTATTATTGGAATAAATCTCCTACCAAAATTATAAAAGCTGTATCATATTTAAGATATAAATTTTCAAAAGCACTGAAGAGTCCCTATAAGCAGGAATTGGAGGAACTATTATCATTCACAGAAGATAGGCATGACAGAGGTCAACATTTATCCTGGATTTTTTCCTTGGGATATATTCTAATTCAGATGGTAGAAAACATCACCTTACCAGAAAGCAGTGATCTCTCTGGGATAAGGAACATAGGCTGGCACTTGAGACAACAAAACTGACTACTACTTGACGAGCAAATTTCTAGAGAAAGAACCACAGATAAGTCAGATGTCCAAAATATGACATCAAATTCTTCCAGGTTCACTAGCTGCCTTCTAAACTATGAACACACATGCTGAGGGACATCACAAGAAACCCAACAACAACAAAAAAAGAGCAGGTCATAAGAGATGAAAGATCTACTATCTCTATATTTATTTATTTTTAAAAAAATACTTATTTATTTCAGATGCCAGTCAATGTTTATGTTGTTAATGTTAAGATCTGACAAAGCTTCATGTTGAGTATACAGTATTTAACTACATTATTTGTTATACTTTTGTAATTGTTGGAAAATATTTATAACATTTGGATTCATGGGTTCTGTTAAAGTTGTGAAGTCAACAATGCTCTTACCACCACTAGGACTCAAATGCCAAGCCTACTGATGATAGTCAACAGCATATGTTCTTAATATAAGTGAAAGAAACTCTTGTCAATAAATATTCATCAGTTTAAGCACTGTTAGGTCTTCCTGTGTATTGTATAATCTATCCACAATTCATCACGTTGAAGATGTAACTTTCATGTAGTTCAAGGAACGCACATTTGACAAAGATGAATAAAAACCCATTCAATAATATTTGAGGACAATGACTGTGACTCTGAGTTTTGACACAAAAGATGTATGTTGTAAAAGCACAGAACTGCCAGTGCACAGATAGATTTTTTTTTTTTGCATTTTCATTAGTATTTCCTAAAGTCTTCACTTGACTATTTTAAAAAAATGGTAGTAGGCTCACATTTACCCAAAACAAGTATATGGATTACAGGTTGACACCAATTAACTTTGAAGCAACTCTAATATCTACATAATCTGTCCACATGCAGAATAATGTCTAAACATCTGGTCCTAGGTAGAATGCAATTAAAGGTCATAAACTTTGTATGCAAGACTGTAAGAGGATCTTGGTGTACAGCAATTAAAATCACATGGTACTTTGAAATGTATGGAGAAATTAAAATATGTAGTCATAAAGGGCAACTGAAAGAGGAAGTAATATCTGTGCACTAATCAAATGCCTAGGTGTATTCAAACTTGAATAAAGCAAATATCGGTCACATTATTTTCAATAATACCTCTTAAAATTGAGGACTGATACATTACATGTGCATATCTGTATGCACAAAAATAGAGTTGATGTTCAGTTCTGGACTAATGGGGCAATAATAAAGAAACACTTAAGCCTCAGATGATTCAATTTCATTAATATACTAATGTATTTTGGAAGTGCTTTTAGTAGTCAATACACATTTTAATGATATTTAAGCAATCATATTCCATGACAACAAACACATCAATTAATCATGTCATTTTCCTACTGAAAATCCTTCAATAATTCCATTTCAACTACTAGGAAATGAGTTTCAAAGTCTGTAGTGCATAATTCAAGGCTCCTAGTGGTCCAGCCTTATCTAACTTTTAAATATGGTCTCTCATTCTCCTCCAGATGTTCTTTTTGCTACAGCAATCAAACTACTCACGTCAAAATTTTTCCAAGGCTCCCTATACTCTCCTAACACTTGCCAATGCACTTAAAATGCTCTTTCCTTTCATTACCACCTTTTAACTGTCTTCCATGTCTCAGAATCTCCGATTCCAAACTACTGCACAACACTACTGTCAGATTAGATTGACAATCATGTCATTATCATTCAAAAATCTGAAAATGGCCATCTCAAATTAGAAAAAATTTTTCATTTTTTTAGATTCCACATGAAGTGAGATCATATGGTATTCATCTTCATCTTTTATGACAAATCCAATGATATGTGGTCCACAAAGCCTTTCTGTTCTGTAAATAAATGTTTTTCTGCCTCAGAAATTCATATAATCCAAGTACAGTACCTGAAAAATGACGAATATTTAGAACAGATTTATTAAATGGATTAATTTTAGGTAAAGCTCTACAGAAATGAATTTGTAGTTCTTTATCAGCTTTATCTTAAAATTAGAATCAAGTATAATTTCATTGTTATCTTTCCACTCAATGGATGACAGAAAAGCAAAATTTCTATCTATATTTATGTTACCTTGAAAAATTAAAAGTTAATATTAATCTAAATACTAATTTTTTAACTTCTTCCATCACTCTGAAATGAATTTTTAATACACCATTAATCAATAACATATTAGTAAAAGAGCATATGTTTTGTAATCTTTGGAACATAATTACAGAATACTAATTTTGCCTCTTGGAAAAAATCTTGTTGAATTTTAGGATGGTCTTGTGTTTTTGGTTGGCCTTGACTTTTTAAAAATGCTTTGAAAAAGCATATCTATCTGAATTGTTCCTATTGAAGTCCATAGAAAGTAATAAGCCAAAATTTTTGTTTGATTTTAGAAAATGGGTAAATTTTAAAGGTCTCATCATGTACATCTGGCAGCATTGTTGTTACATACACTGTATACCCTTTTTGTTTAAATTTGCTTTTTGTTCAAGGAAAGGAAACTTGAGAAACCCCATGCACCTTGTTGCTCTGTGAATTCTCCAGCTTGCAAGTGTCTGAGAAGCTGCCAGAACCTTTGATTTGTTTTGTAATCTTTGAGCTCTTTAAAAGGACCTTGACATTCTGCTTACCTTCTTCATTTCAGTTACCTATTAAACATCAGACTTTAATGATTGTCTAACTATAACTACAAAATTACTTTGCTCATTTTTCTGATGTCACAGCCTTTATCACACAATTCTTCCCTTTCCTTATTTGCTCTAGGGTGACATTGAGGGCACAGACATCAAAATCCTTTTTTGTTTTCTATCCGATTCCCTGGACACACAGGACTCCTTCCAGCATCTTTATGATCCCTCAAATTCACAAAGCTGCCCCTGACTGTAAGTCATCACAGCCCCCCCCCCCAAAAAAAAGGCATTTGGTGAGCTGATTTCTCTCTTACACACAGCGCATACAAAGCACCTCATTATATCTTAGTGTGGCCTAGTAAACTGCAGAGACTTGATGGCCACTAAGGAGCCTTTGCACTTTGCAGTCCTGAATTCTTCACCCTTTCACTTGCACTCTTCTAAGGAAAATAATCTCTAGGATGAAGGAATCTTAAAGGCATCTCAAATTGAACTTCCTCTCACCCCCTCAATTCCCCACCACTATAACCTACCTTGTCAGTGTCATCCTACTCTCATCCAACAACCCCTCCCTGAAATCACTTTCATACAAATCTCTTACTCATCCTTTGGACCTTTAAAAGAAACCGTTTGAATTTAGTAAGCTCTTTTCATATATTTCTCATCCTCTCTGGGAAAGGATTTTATTGATCCATGAATGTCATGACATTTCCAAGATGATGGCAGTTATAGAATTTTTAACATGGGCAAGACTTGGTTTAGGACAAGACAGATGACAAATGGGGAACTGGTGATGATACACATTATACACTACACAATATTGGGGTAGAAGAGAGCACACGTATGTATGCCAGAAAGGTTCAGTAATAGATCAAGCCTTTACAATAAAACTGAATTAAGCATAAAGTAGTGAGGAAAACAAGAGCATCTATTCTTAAGAGAAAAATAAAACAACCATCAAAACTGCAAGTGAAACTTCTGATTTGGAGCAGATATTTTATGTCAATGAGCAGTAATTATAGTGGAGTGTTCCCACATTGTATGTAATTAATTTGTACATAGATAATTATTTTGTATTATATTATATTCTTTTTTTATATAGTAAGAAAATGAGCAATTTATAAGTAAGGCCAATGAAATAATACATTAAATTATGGGAAGGAGATATTCATTTTAGGAGACTTTGATGCCTAAGATAAATAGAGGAAGAGAGGAAAAAGAAGTGAGATGGGAGACTAGAAGTTAACTCAAAATACTAGAGAGGGGCTAAAAAATTGGGGGCTGTAAAACATAAGAGAGAAAGCTTTTTTTTTTTTTTGCTGGTAAAAAACGAGAATAAAATTATTCCTGACTATAGTTAACCCAAAGGTTTATTTTATAGTATTTAGAAAGAGCTTATAAAATGCCTATCATCCATGAGCCTAAGGAGCAAAAAACGTCTCTTTTCCTAGGATAATAACCAGGTGTCCACTGCTGACAAAGATTGGCCACTAGATTTCCTTGCAATGAAGTTTAGTTAGGTCATTCTGCAAACTGTCAGTATTTCCCATGTCTATCAGTAAGGCATTCTCAAATAAGAGGTCAAAGTGTTAGTAATTTTCAGTGAATAAGCAGTCCTGGCAACAAAGTATAAAAGAAAAAGCAGGGAGTGGAAAGCAAAAGGAAAGAATGACATTCTAATAAATGCTGCCCTGTAGCTGAGTGAGACTCCTACCTAAATGAGAGTTAATCAGCATTTTCTAAATGGCACAGTATAGAAAAATTTCTTATCAATTCTTCTTTGTAGTACAGATACTAAAGCAGTATCTCAGCTACTGATTTTAGAAAGTAAGTATGTTCCATCACAATCCAGTGATCATAGTTATTTCATTAGCTATTACTGTATTTTCAACTTTGAAATAAAGGAACATATGCTATATGATATCAAAGCCCAGGGTTAAAATTTGCCTTTATTGTTGAAGGTAAATTTTTCAATCTGCTTAAACAAACCAAAAAAAAACCCAGACTTTTTTAATAGGCTTATCAATTTTTTAAGAACCTTATAACCTGAAAGGTTATGATTACAAAGAAGGAAAACATCTTCACGAAGTGACCAAGAGATAGCTTGGGAGGGAAAACACTCTTAACTTAGGGTTTTGGGAGAATGCTTCAAAATCTCATTCTAATAGTGGTTAGCTGTGAAAGAACTGTTAATGTAATCTGACAAAAATACAGAGTATGTACTATGTTTGGGGGCTATAGTAGTGTTTTATCATATACAAAGATAACTAAAGCTGGTTCCTGGACTTCAATATGATAACATAATAGGTTTCTCATAGGATCACTCAAATTGCCGCCTTTCTTCTTATGTTTATAGAGCATTTATCCAGAAAATTATAAGACATAGGAGCATATATGTCCCATTGCATTTTACCAGTATTATGAAAAAAATACCCTACTGTAAGTATCAAAGTATTAATGCAAGCTTGAAAACAGTCACATTGCAACGTTACAAGTGTATTATTTCTAGGGAATCAGCACCTACCAAAAGGATACTTACTGTCCAAGCAGTGGCCCTTTGTAAACTCTCCACATTTTTTTAAAGATTTTAATTATTAATTTGACACACACACACAGAGAGAGAAAGAGCATAAGCAGGGGAAGGGGCAGAGGTAGAGGGAAAAGCAGGCTCTCCCCTGAGTAGGGGCCCCAATGCAATGAGGTGCTCCATCCCAGGACCCTGAGCCAGCATCATGACCTAAGCCAAAGGCAGATGCTTAACAGACTAAGCCAGGCAGACACCTTGTAAACTCTACACAGTTCAATTCCTGCAGTTACTAATCCAAATCTAGTTCTCTTGTCAATTCCCAAACTGAAAAAATGATCTGGGGAAAAAAGGGAGGGGCAATTTGATAGGGCAGATTTCTATCCAGAAGAAATGTCTTTTGTAAGCATTTACTTTGCATACTGGAAGCTCAGTAACATCTTCTATGAGAAGTGTCAGAGCAAGTCCAATTTATCCAGGATGGGAAAGGTAAAATTTCAGCTCTTACCTGCAAGAATGGAAAAGGCAGAGATGGTCAACTTAATCAGGCAAACCTAGCAATTCTAAAGCAAGATATCCACCATTGAATTTCTGTGTTTGAACATCCAAAAGACTCTCATTGTTCAGATAGCCTCTGTATGTGGTGATGGGGCTTGAGGGACAGTTGTTTTCCAGGTGCATGGCTCACTTAAATATGTGTTGACCAGTCATCCATACAGACAGGATCATTGTTACATCCAAAACCCAAACTTTAGCATTTCTAATCAATGTAATTGAGCAGAATCAGGGATGCAGCTTATTCTCCCTTATTTTTTCTCTATTTATAGACTCAGTGACAGGTCTGATGTACAGGAGTGGGCTCTTACTCAACACATCTGCTCACCATGTGTTGCTGAGTCATACATAATTTTTCATTACCAAAAGTAACAAATATTTATTTTCTCCTTGACAGTCCCACAAAGTCTTGCAGCAGAAGGAAAAACAAGTGAGATTCCATTCAGCTTTGCTCATAAAAAAAATCACTACTGTTGTGTGTCTCCACTACTAAGAGGGATGTGGAAACCTTGGAATGTGTCCAGAATAGAGCAATGGAAATGATTCATCAAGAAGATCTGTGAGAAAAGGTTAAAAGCATTGATATGGGTCTAGAAATAAAATTATGTGCAATTACAGATTAGATTGTGCAATTACAGATAGACATAGATATAGATATAGATGATATAGATATAAAAGATTCGTCTACATCTGAGTTTTGTCTGAAGCAAATATTTACAAACCTAAGAGAGACTTCAAGGAACACTTGAAATCCTCCTTCAAACATAATATCCATGTTGATCATTAATTCTCATAGGAGCCTGGGATGGAATCATGCAGTGTTATCTAAAGGTAATGGCATAAATTACATTTCTCTTGTGACAATGTCAAAGGGAAGTACCTAGATATGATTTTCTGTCCTTTTTTGTAACTTTCTATGTAATTATTTAAATGGCAAACTGCAACTTTGGACTTACACATAAAACCATGTCTGACCTAGAAGACAAGGAGTAAAAAGAGTAGATAAGAGTAGAGTAGACAAGAAATTACATGGATAATTTCTCTAAATCGGGTTTATAGCTGAGCTAACAATTTCAGCTATATCTTTAGTCTTTTCAAAATTCTTATAAATGAATGTCATCCTGATTTGATTGACTGATCTTTGTTTCACACCCTTCATAAAGTAGCCTGAAATAGCTACTGGAAAACACTGCAAACTTGCTGATTTTTAGCAGTCATCAACTTTATATTGTTATAATTTACTGTGGGAGAGTTATAATTAGGTTTAATTATTAACTATAAAAGCTCCAGAAAGAAAATTTTACAAATCATATTACTGTCATCTTATCTTGCCACAGCCTCTCTCTTTAAAAAAGGCAGCTCATCTAATTCACCATCATTAAGGATCATTGCTTAGAGAGAAAATTTTTTTTTAAGATTTTATTTATTTGACAGAGATCACAAGTAGGCAGAGAGGCAGGCAGAGAGAGAGGAAGGGAAGCAGGCTCCCTGGGATCCTGACCTGAGCCGAAGGCAGAGGCTTTAACCCATTGAGCCACCCAGGCGCCCCGAGAGAAATTTTTTTAACTAAGATGATTGATTTCAGGGGTGTCTGTGTGGCTCAGTCCTTAAACATCTGCCTTTGGCTCAGGTCATGATCCCCGGGTCCTGGGATCAAGCCCTGCATCAGGCTCCCTCCTCTGTGGGAAGCCTGCTTCTCCCTCTCCCACTCCCCCTGCTTGTGTTTCTGCTCGCTCTCTCTCTCTCTCTCTCTGTCAAATAAATAAATGAAATCTTGGAGGAAAAAAAGATTGAATTCATACTGCAACAGTGAATTTGCCTTTTCTTTAAACTGGCTTCTTTCCTACCTTAATTGCACATGTGTAAGACCACATTCACAGGATAGGCTCAACAAAGGCATATTTGCTGGTTTAACAATCACTTTCCTTATATAATCTTATAATGGACTTAACATGGTTATATATATTTAGGAAAAAAATCCTTCTATCAAGGTGGCCTAAATTAAAAAAAAAAAAAATGTTAGCTGACTTGAACATCAGCTGCTGCTTCATGACCTTGATTGTGTTTAGATCACCTATATTCCCTGGCTTCAGAAGAACCCACATTATGTTAATGACCCTAATCCCAAAATACCTAACCCTCTCACATCTAGTTAAGCTAGTGCCATACCAAAAGCATAGATCACCCAAGTGCTCAGGTGCTTACGGGAAATACACTCTTTCCAATAAGTCATTTTGGCTTGCCACTGCAAGTGTTCATGCATAAAACATACAAACTAGTTCAAGAATTTCCATGAAAATATGTGCCTCAGAATATTTTCTGTAATTTTAAAACCATGTATTTTAAATTGTACACCCAATGTAATTAGGAACATAGCCCATTTTGAAATATACTTAAAACTTTACCTATGGCTTAATTAATGTAACGCCTGTATTCTTTATCCTTCAAAAATCAAGTAGAAATTTTAAATTCCTTTCATTTTTGTACATAAAACGGCTTTCTGCTTAAATGTAAATTCCCTGTGGGTAAGAAATTCAGTCTCAAAATCTAATCTGTTTTCTAGTCTTAAAAATCATCTGACAGCTCTCCAAATGCAAAGTACACATACATTTTGAAAGTTAACCTTCAGGGAATATAAATAGAATAGACAGAAGCACCTTGCTGTCTCATTGTGTGTATGGGAATTGCATAAATTGATTCAAACTCTATTAAGATTAATCTTTCAAAACTAATACTCTGTGGTTCGAAGGTTACCGAGATAGGTTCCCCTGACATGTTTTATCATATCTCAAAAGTGTCTTAAGGACTCACATATTATCTGATGTTTATCTCGGTTATTGGCTCATTCCATTCATAGCCAATCCAAGCTATTTCTTGTCAGACAGAACTGATAAAACTTCAATAGCATTCAAGAACCTTTCCTCAGTAACATGAATATCCCAGTGGTCATGCAGCAAATTTTTGAAAACAGGTAGTCCATTGTATTTTTAAAAGTGCCTATTTTCACAGAAAGGCTTTCAGGTGAATGACTAGGTTCATGGTTCTATATCTATGCAAGTTATCTACTAAGAAACATTAAACACTACATAAAACACAGTTTCTTTAAATATATGTCAATTCAAGAAAAATAACGTGGACAGAAAAATAATTGTGAAATGAGTGTGAAAATGAAGACAGCCAATATGGATAACCCAGATCCCAACTATTTTTCTCAAGAGGAAAATGTTGGCAGAATTCCAAGATTACATTTTCAGCTTTCTATTTAATTTTGCATTCATAAAAAAATCTAAATTTGATAAGAGAGTGCCTTTTTTTCCTCTAATAAAACATCCACATAATTATTTGTGTCTCAAATAAAATGAGATTCTGATAAATGGTGAAGACCTGAAAAAGCATGTGGAAGGAAAATTTGATTCTTTATCATTATTACATCTCATGAAATTAAATTAAGTTGATAAAAAACCTTTATAATCTATACTTTCATAAAGTCAGGAAAGGACATTTATTGGGAGGGCAATTATCACTAGGAAGTGGCAGTGATACTAGTACTTCCTGAATGTCATAGAAACTTAGAAACAAACAGAAAAATACTAAGATCTCTCTTCCAGAGATTTTGTCTTGTTTTGCTTTCATTCACTTAAGTAATCCAGATCCCATCATGATTTCATTATTCTTATCCTTAAACATTATCCATTCCTTCTTCCAGGGAATGATGAATGCTGCTCAGAGATGAGTTCTCTGAACCTTGTGTCAACATGGATAGCTGACCCAATGTGTAAGGACACTGCAGTCAGCCACAATATAGACTGCAGAGATCAATTTGTTATCTTAAACAAAACAAAACAAAACATGTGCCTGATTTCGCTGCAGGTACCAGAAGCAAACTTCAGGGAGAATGAGACTTAAGCCATCTTCTAAGAAATAATGAGGTTTTGGTTAGTAGCCATCTGAGACTAGGAAGTGTATTTGTAGGAAAAACATTATTCGGTTAAAATAATGAAATAATTTTAGAAGTAAAGAATTTCAAGGAAGATCTTTTATCTGGTCATTAAGTATTCTAAAAATTATTTATGTCTAGATTATTAAGCAATGGCATATACATCTGGAGTAAAAGTATTACACAGTATTACACTATCTTAGGTCTGCAGGTAATGTATGTATACTTCCCATCCCTATCCAGTTAATCTTTTCCAAGGTCTTTTATGTGGTATTCTTTTGAAACATATCCAGGGATCAAAATAAAATATTTTCAAGAGACCCAATGAGCAAGAGAGTAAACTGCAACAGCAGGAACTCCATTTGAGTTTGTTTCCCATTGGTCAGAGAAAACTTATAAAAATGTGTAAGTAAAAAAAGCATTTAGCAAACACAATAAAAATTACTGACCTACCACTAATCCCTTATTTAGGAGTATAAGAGTTTAACAAAGGGAAGAAGAAAGGAAGATGAAGTAGAAGATGGAGGAGAAGGAGATGTTTATAGCAATAATCAGAGCTATTAAATTACATGCCAAACTTCTACTCTATGGGAAAAGTGAATCTCACAATATTTGTATGAATTCTATATTCAAACATCTGATCAAATTTAACCTTGGAGTGGGTAGATGAAACAACGACATGAAAAAACAAGAAGAAAATCCAAAGACAATAAGGTTTATATAAATGTTGATGTAATTCATTTAAAAACTCAGTCATTTTAAGACCCCAATTGATTAAGAAATGTTACCTCCTCTGTTTGGTTAAGAGTAGATTGGTCCAGTCTAGTATCACAGATAAGGAAATCAAGGCTCACCAAAGTATTGAGATTTTATTTTACAGTATTAGGATTAGCAATCAGTTGGGCTCCCTGATAGAAATCAAGTCTTCCTATGATTCTTGCAGTTTAGTGCAGAATAATCATTAAATGCTGATTGACAAAAATATCAAGAATCCCCAGAGACACCATTCGAACTTCAAGGAAATTAAATGATTTATCCCACAATATTTAACTAAACCTCCTCCCTTAACTCCTATAACCTAAGATTTCATTTTTTCCCCCATGAGACACTCCTTTCAAAGAAGTTAAAACAAAAACAACAAAAAGAACCTTTCAGACTCCTGGCCCTAAGGATGCAATACACCCTCATAAAACCTGTCCTTGATAGCTATACTTCTCTCTGCTTCCCCCACTGAACTGCACTAGAACCTTATCTGGAAGCATTCATAGTGTGTCTAATAAGGAACTCAATTTTTAAAGCAAGGAAGAGGAATATCTATCCCTTAGTAGCTTTATGATTTGCTGACCAGAAAAGGCAATTTCTTTTTTTGTTTGGCTTCTACCATTTTAAAAAGTAAAAATATACACCTTATAATAATTGAGGTAACAGTGGGATGGGGGAGAAAAAAATGTAGGAAAATATACTGTCATTGTCTATTTTTATTTGCTAAACATGGCAACCCAATTCATGAGAGGAAAATGTAAACTTTTCAGGAAATGTAGTAGAGAGTATTCAAGGTAATTTGGATTTTATATTCGATATCACAGATGTTAAGTGCATGCCCAATAGGTAATAATCTATTTAGGGAATAAACATCTTCAGTCTGTTCTTAAAATATTTATGTTTTATTTTATGACTAAATACTATCATTGAGCTAAAATAAATAATACAGCTACAAACATGAAAGCATAACCCGTGGATGTAATTCAAGCAAGTGTAAGTATCACCTGTCGGTTGGCTGTTATGAAAACAAATTGTAATTAAAACAAACAGATTAATTCAATTTCTTTGAAATTCTTTGCAAATATAGTACAGCTCTTGGAGAAATGGAAACTAATTTGACTTCCATTACTCATAATTAGCATTTGTTAATAAGGCAAGAACTTTTATAAAAGCTGTCGCATCTCTGCTTCCAACAGTGGAAGAATTGGCTATTATTAAATTTAAAACAGTTGTTTAACTTAGGCAACTTGCTGAAAATAACCCAGAATTATGAAATTTTGAAAATAACTTAGCCACTCTGAGTTGTAATCTTCCTGAAGAAAAACTTCGTTTATGTTCCCAAATACCCCACCCCAAAGACTACCAAAATCTATTAATGGATATTTAGTATTTCATTATAGTTTGAACACATTTTTTCTCTTTATCTGTAAAAATCAACATTTAATATATAGGGAAAGTATGGTCTGCTCCTTCAATTTTATAGGTGTACAAGAAGGTTTTCTACACTTTCATAGAATAACTAAATAGAAAAAGAGAGTCATTTTATACCTAATACCTGGCTGGAATTTAAATTTTACAATTATTTTAGGCAAAGGAAACTTTATTTAAACACACTGTGTGACTGCATTGAATTATCATGACTTCTCTGATCTCTCCAATTGTTCCACTCAGGAACATTCAGGAAACCCTGTTTGACTTCTTTTGCTCAGTGCTGTCATTCTTCCTCTCTCTTCTTGTCCAAAGGCTTTAAAATTCCCTTCCTTAACAAAGATCCTCATGACTAAAAAATCCGAAAGAAAGAAAGCTAATCTTTCCACCCCTATTTTTTTTTCTCCCTAGCACATTTCTACTGTACAGTAAAACCACTCCTGGATTAATGCTTGTAGCACTTTCCTGTTGGTGCTTGCATAAAGTGAGCTACATAAGGAATAACACACGGAGGATATGATCTCCCTGATATGAGGGATAGGGAGGGAGACATTGGGAGATGGAGAAGAGAAGTGAGATGGGGGAAATCAGAGGGGGAGACAAACCATGAGAGACTGTGGACTGTGAAACAAACTGAGGGTTTTGGAGGGGAGGGGAGCGGGGGGGGGATGAGTGAGCCTGCTGGTGGGTATTATGGAGGGCATGTATTTCATGGAGCACTGGGTGTGGTACATAAACAATGAATTTTGGAACACTGAAAAGAAATAAAATAAGATAAAATGGGAAAAAAAAGTGATCTACAAATGCTTCATGCAAAATAGATGGTGAATTTTAGGCTTTATATAACTGTGTTTTTTTGTAAGCTAATCCAGGAAGGTTGTCTTCATTTGAGAAACTTTGAAATCAGAGCATTGCCATTCTGAAATAATTTTGTGGATCCTATAGATGTTTATGTGACACAAAAACAGCATGATATAAAATTTGGTTTAAATCTGCTCAGCACTGGCCTAAACTAAGTGGATGTCCCATGTTGTTAATGCATAGTTAAAAAAAAAAAAGTTGTAAAAATATATCTATGAAGGTCAATGTCAATAAATTACAAAACCTAGGGTTTAAAAAAAGTAAAATATATGGATTCTCACACTGACCAGAAAATAAATTTAAATTATTTTATTGTGCAGGGGGGAACAAGAATTTTAGGTCTTTCAGGTGACCCCCTGTAATATCCTGTTGTATGGATGTAATTAATTGCCTTGACATTGATTTACAAAGGTGTATTTCAACAAATATCTTCCTAGAGGTTAAAGCTGATTGTTGTCCCCAAATATCATGTTGTTAAAACATCTGTATGTTTAGCTGGTATACACAAAGCAGTTAAGTATCCAGAATCTGAGTTTTTAGTCACTAAGCTCAATCTGGATCACAAAACAAAACAAAACAAAACAGGCAAACAAACAAACTTTGATAGAAATCTTATCTAAAATAATGGCTACTAGAAGTTGACCAGTTAATCAAAAATCCAATTAAAGTAAGAAATTATCTTAAGCAATTTATTAAATAAACAGACAGATATGGAGAAAGAGATTGAGATATGCAAAAATGTGGTCATATTTTCATATGTGACCAAACTTTTTCTTTCAGGGGTATATTAGTTTGTGTTTAGCAGGCACTGATCTAAATATTAAGTGCAGGTGGTTTATTTGGGAAGTGATCCTGGAAAGCACAAGTAAGAATGCTGTAAAATAGATTCAGAGAAGGTAAGAAAACCAACAATGTGTAGTTTAAGCCATAGCTACTGAAATTCAATCATACTTAGAAGCCTCTGAAAAATTGTGTGGTACATCTAAAAAGAGATAGACTCTGGCTGTATTTTTATTCACTGATCCCCATGCCTCACTGAATCAAGGCTGCACATGCAGGTATTAATTAAATCCCTAGCACTTTGAGTGGCCTTAGTCCTGGACTGATTCTGTAGTCCTTAAGCAGAGTCAGAGAATGCAAATAATCTAGTGAGCGATTCTGTAAATGTACTGGGTACTCTGCACTGAAACTGTAGGGAAACAGAAAAGATGTGAATGGTGCACTAAGCACCCCCCAGTGTCTGCTATTAGGCAGGGGGTGGGCGCAGGGCTCTTGGTTGGAATTTCTTACAATTCTTCTTGATTAAACCAAAGCTATTCTCCCTCTATCCCTATGTTTTGGATCGTTTTAATCAGCAACGGATGCTGTATCTTGTCAAATGCTTTATCTGCATCAATTGAGTTCTTCTCTCTTCTCTCTTCTTTTATTGATTTGTTCTATCACATTGGTTGATTTGAGAATGTTGAACCACCTTTGCATCCAGGGATAATTCCCCCCTGGTCATGGTAGATGATCTTTCTAATGTACCTTTGGATCCTATTAGCTAGGATCTTGTTGAGAATCTTGGCATCCATATTCATCAGGGATATTGGTCTGAAATTCTCCTTTTTGGTGGTGTCTTTGCTTCATTTGGGGATCAGGGTAATGCTGGCTTCATAGAAAGAGTCTGGAAATTTTCCTTCTATTTTTATTTTTTGAAAAAGCTTCAGGAAATAGGTATTATTTCTTCTTTGAATGTTTGGTAGAATTCTCCAAGGAATCCATCGGGTCTTGGGCTCTAGTTTTTTGGGAGGTTTTTGATCACTGCTTCAATCTTATCATTAGATATTGGTCTATTCAGGTTGTCAGTTTCTTCCTGATCCAGTTTTAGAAGTTTATAGGTTTCCAGGAATGCATCCATTTCGCCTAGGTTGCTTAACTTATTGGCATATAACTATTGATAATAATTTCTGATGATTGTTTCTATTTCCTTGGTGTTAGTCATGATCTCTCCCTTTTCATTCATAATTGCATTAGTTTGGGTTCTCTCTCTTTTCTTTTGGGTTAGTTTGGCCAATGGTTTATCTATCTCATTGATTCTTTCAAAAACCAGCTTCTAGTTTCACTGATGTGTTCTACTGTACCTCTAGTTTCTATCTCATTGATCTTTGCTCTAATCTTGATTATTTCTCTTCTTGTGTGTGGGGTTGGCTTAATTTGCTGTTGATTCTCCAATTCTTTAAGGTGTAAAGAGAGCTGGTATATTTTGGATTTTTCAATTTTTTTGAGGGAGGCTATGTATTTCCCCCTTAGGACTGCCATTGCTGTATCCCATAGGTTTTGGATCAAAGTGTCTTCATTCTCATTGATTTCCATGAATTGTTTAAGTTCTTCTTTGATTTCCTGGTTGATCCAAACATTCTTTTTTTTTTTTTTGTGAGTTCTCTGTATTTTTTTTTCAATTTATTTATTTTCAGAAAAACAGTATTCATTATTTTTTCACCACACCCAGTGCTCCATGCAATCCGTGCCCTCTATAATACCCACCACCTGGTACCCCAACCTCCCACCCCCCCGCCACTTCAAACCCCTCAGATAGTTTTTCAGAGTCCATAGTCTCTCATGGTTCACCTCCCCTTCGAATTTACCCAAAAGCACATACCCTCCCCAATGTCCATAACCCTACCCCCCATCTCCCAACCCCCTCCCCCCCAGCAACCCACAGTTTGTTTCGTGAGATTAAGAGTCACTTATGGTTTGTCTCCCTCCCTATCCCATCTTGTTTCATGGATTCTTCTCCTACCCACTTAAGCCCCCATGTTGCATCACCACTTCCTCATATCAGGGAGATCATATGATAGTTGTCTTTCTCCGCTTGACTTATTTCGCTAAGCATGATACGCTCTAGTTCCATCCATGTGGTCGCAAATGGCAAGATTTCATTTCTTTTGATGGCTGCATAGTATTCCATTGTGTATATATACCACATCTTCTTGATCCATTGTCCACAATAGCCAAACTATGGAAAGAACCTAGATGTCCATCAACAGATGAATGGATCAAGAAGATGTTTTTTATGTTTAAAAGAAATAGTGAAACAGATACTTCATACTATAGACTGACTCTGGCAGCGAAAATACTATGTACTTATCAAACACATCTTCTTCCTTAGCACACAGGAAGACTACATTTTCCACACATCCCTTTGTTTGAGGGCTAGGGGTGTGGGTCATATGATTGAAATCTGACAAAGATATGTGAGTAGAAGTGATGTTGTCACTTTCACACATGGCAAAAACAAACAAATAAACAGACAAACAAGACCCATGAGATTGTCTATGTTCCTTCTTCTCTTTTGCAAAGATATTAGAAGCCATTTCTTGAGAATAGCTGAATCACATAATGGGTAGAATATGGGTCTGTGAGTAACCACATTAAGCAGAGTCTCATATATCCCAACACAATAGACTGTGAGGTGTAAACAAGCAATGAACATACATTTTGCTAAGTCATGAGGTTTGGGAATTTGGTATAGCAGTGTATTAGTTCCCCAAGATTAACTTGACAAATTACTACAAATTTGGTAGATTAAAACAACAGAAATTTATTCTCTCAGAGTTCTAGAGGCCAGAAATCCAAAAGCACAGTATCTGCAGGGTCATATTCCCTCCTGAAATTCTGGAGGAGTGTTCTTCCTTGCCTCTACCAGTTTCTGGAGGCTGGTAGCTACAGTTGGTATTTCTTGGCTTTTAGATACCATTCTAATCTCTATTACCATTTTCACATTGATTTCTAGTTCGTATCTCTGTGTATCTTAAATGTTTCCCTGCCTTCCCAATGACATCTGTCACTGGCTTCAGGGCCCACCATGTAACCCCCTACTAGCATTTAGCCTATTCAATTAACTAAGCTCTCAAGTTATGCTACACACTTTTTTTTTTTAAGAAAAAAATTCTACCCAGATCAGAGGTTAACTTTTCAAGATTTGTAGTAATCAAAATATATTAAGTGGACACACATGTAAATATTGAGAATTACATTTGACATTTTCAAGGTTCATTCTAAGTAATATAGACTATCTCATTAAAATAAATTAATGTACACGTAACTGATGAATTATTGAACTCTACATATAAAACTAATGATGTACTATATGTTGGCTAACTGAATTTAAACTAAAAAATAAATTTAAAAAATTAGGAAAAGAAAGAAAAAATAAAATAAAATAGCTAAATGTCAAGTATTTGAAAGAAAAAAGAATCTATTTGTAAGCAGTAGAAAAGTCCTCTGAAAACAAAGGTGCTTTCCTGATGTCCTTGAAATCATGGCATCAGAAGGCACTAAATTGACAGCACTAAAGAAGAATAAAGGTGACCTCTGACACTAGGAAACAGACATTTTTGAACAAGATTGTAAGCAGTCTCCAATCTGGACAAATAGCATCCTATAGTGACTGGCTTTTGAAAAGTTGCAAGCTTCCACCCATATCCTCATTTTGGAAAGATAAGTAGGTCACACTCCTTTTGTTCCCAGTGTGCCCATACAGGGATAGCTGCTTTAGCTTGACTACCAATGGTCATATAAACTAAAACACAGAAACAAGAACATATCACCAGAAGCAATGCTAATGAAACACACTGAGCCTGGATGTTGAATCAAAATAGAACTTCCCCTTGTAGAACAAATAAAACATTTTATAATAACAAGAATTATATATCCCTCACACTGACCCATCAAAAGAAAAGAAAAACAACCCAACAGAATAAATTAGGATGTTAACTGGTAACCAATCCTTTGACTAACTGTAATAAATTTAAAAACAAATTAAAAGCCATTTCAATAGGAACATGCCAAATGCTCTTATAAAAATCCTCACCAAAAGAAACTATATCAAGAACCTCATTGTAATCTCTACAATCTTAAGCACTTTTACCTAAATATTTATTACAGATATTTCAACAAACAAGAGCCCTACTGTAACTTATGCAAATCACATCAATCTTAAATTGGACATTACTGGAATAAATATGTTTTTGACTTATTACAAAGATATGGAAGTAAGGCATCAAATAGCAGAACTAAGTCATATTCTTGTATATTATGGCCCAAGTTTTCCTAAAGTCAACAGAAAGGAAAGATAATTAGCACATTATTGATACTCATGTTAATTTTATTCTAATTTCCAAACCTATTCATTTTATTTTAATGCTTTGGCCAAGGTTTTAAGTCAAATAAATTAAGTATATAATATTTCTCTTATTTATGTACCTAATACTATTTAAGAAAAAATGTATGCTAACTTGATAGGATTATAAACCAAATAATAATGGAATTGTCACATTTTCTTCCCTATTTTGACCATTAAAAACAACAATATCAATAATAACAAAAACAACCTCTTTTCACACTCCTCTAGACATTAATTGGTAGTCAAGTATTTATTACAGAATAAGAGAGCTAATATTTTTGCATTTCTTCTCATCTTCTTTTCCCTTTGACCTTAGTAAGTAATTCCTTTCCTGACTATTGTATAAAGAAAATATTAGCCTGGTTAATAACAGAATTGAATTTGGTGATTTCCGGATAATAACTCATAATTTCTCTGTCATTACCCTTCATCAAACCTTGAAACCTTGTTAAAATAAATATTTTGATTCAGTTGGTTTTGGGTAGGAACAGTAATCACACAGTTCTAAAAATTTCCTTGGGGATGCCTAATGTTGCTGGGATGCCTAATAAGGTTGCAGTCATATTAGGGCAATATTCAATTTTCATTTCATTTAGTTCACATTGGCTACAATGATTAGAAAGCCATATAATTTTAACTTACAACAACATCTGAAAAGAAAGGAAAATATAATAACTTTAAGAGTTTTAAAAACCCCCTTTTATACTGTTTTTTTTTTAAGATTTTTTATTTATTTATTTGACAGAGATTACAAGTAGGCAGAGAGGCAGCCAGAGAGAGGAGGAAGCAGGCTCCCTGCTGAGCAGAGAGCCTGATGTGGGGCTTGATCCCAGCACCCTGGGATCATGACCTGAGCCGAAGGCAGAGGCTTTAACCCACTGAGCCACCCAGGCACCCCGAAAAAACCCCTTTTATACTGTTGAATATGTTTTACATATCCTA
This sequence comes from Neogale vison, assembly GCF_020171115.1. Lineage (NCBI taxonomy): Eukaryota > Metazoa > Chordata > Mammalia > Carnivora > Mustelidae > Neogale > Neogale vison. Next base: position 70,066,487 of record NC_058103.1, read on the forward strand.
ACTGTGGAACAAACTGTCAGTAGCTAATACTTCTCAACTACACTAACACTTCACAACTATACTAACACTTTCTCAACCATAAGATTTCCTTACATCTTGCTCATTTATTTATTTTTCATATTTTCAGTGTCCACAAGTGCTCGTGGCAGCTTAGCAAGAGCTCATCTCTCATTTCACAGCCATATGCTACTTAAGTAATAACAAACCCCCTTTGCACAAATGGAAATATGAACATTCTTTTTTTTTTAAACATTTTATGTATTTACTTGACAGAGAGAAATCACAAGTAGATGGAGAGGCAGGCAGAGAGAGAGAGAGGGAAGCAGGCTCCCTGCTAAGCAGAGAGCCCGACGCGGGACTTGATTCCAGGACCCCGAGATCATGACCTGAGCCAAAGGCAGCGGCTTAACCCACTGAGCCACCCAGGTGCCCCGGAAATATGAACATTCTTAAAAGCATCTCTCTTGAGCTCTCACCAAAAGGTGCTACTTCTTTGAGATCATTGTTCAAACCCAACTTGAAGGAATACTTGCCTGAATTCATGCACTGTATTCATTCAACTTGACCACAATGTGACCCACCAGGATCACCTACCCAAGAGATCACCACCTTTCAAAAAGAGAAACTTGTTGGAAACCAATCTAACAATTCACTTGAAGAATTACATTCTTTAGAAAACATCAAAATTTTGTTCATTGTTATATGCACATATGTGTACAAATCATAAATTAAGTTTACAAATATGGAGAGCTTAATGAGTAGAGTGAGAAAATTAAACTATTAATAATAGAAATATTTAACAGAAGCGTAAGAAACCCTATTTTCTAAATAATGTTTCTTTGTACTGGAAAATAATATGCCTACTTAGAGGCAGCATGGAATAATGATTAAAGATATGTATATTGGAATCAGAGGGACTTAGTCTGAATCCCAGTTTGGCTATTCAATAACCATGTGATGTAGGACACTTAGTCAATCTAGGTTTCAATTTCCTTACAACAGTTTCTTCAAAAATTTATACTAGATTTTGCTACATAGCAAAACCCACAAAATCATGTAGGCATAGAATAAGAATTATTTTCTAACTCAAAGATTTGCAAGATGGCTTAGTGAGTGGATAAAGTCCAGGTTAGCTCTACGATTTTGATGTTCTGGGCCTGAACTGGATGGGCAGTGGCTACCTGGAGACATGTTTTCTTCACGGTAGAGCTATGACGCTTCCAGAGGTTTAAGTAGGAAAACAAGTTGCTTCTTAGGACCCAAGTTCTACACAAGGATAATGCCATTTCACTCATATTTGCCAAAGCAAATTATATAGCAGGCCCAACATCAAGAAGATGTGGAAGAAAATTTCTCCCCCAGAGGTGGTAAGGGGAAAAGCAAAGACAATGGTCTGAACAATAATCTAATCTTCCCCCAATTTCTTGTGAGAGTTTTAAAATGCACTTCAGATACTTAGATATTGTTATTTTAAATAAGTGCTTAGCAAATGCTTAGAAAAGAAAGATTTAGAGCAACACTAATATAAAATCTGGCTGACTGTTCACCAGCCATTTCCCTTTTGCTCTTAGACATACAGATCAACCACATTTTCCAGATTCCCTTAAATTTAGGTTCAGTTATTTGTCTGAATTCTGACCAATGGAAAGTAGAATGAAATAATATATTAGACCTCAGTCTGGCTCAAAAAATCTCCCTGACAAACCATAGTGAAGCTTGAAACAGAGGTCCAAGAGGAAAAAATAGAGGTTTTAGACAAAGATGTCCAGCAGAAATTTTGTGGTGATAGAAATGTTCTGTATCTGCACTCCCCAACAGTTAAGAGCCAAATGTGGCTACTGAACACTTGAAATGTGGCTACTACAACTGAAGAGTTGAATTTTTCATTTTAATCCCTTTAAATTTAAAAGCCACTTGAATAATGACCACCACTACTGTGGTTCTAGGGAAGAACAAAGACTCTAGATCAAAAGAGCTTAGAAGGTCCATGACAATTATCTGACTGAACTGTGACAAGAGTGAAAAATAAATTTTTACTTTGTTAAACTAGTGAGATTTGGAGTTTATGTGATAGAGCTGTTAGCCTACTCTAATAGCAACTATAAAAAGTAGAGTTAAGCATGAATGCTTTAGCATTTCACAGAGCAGAGATTTAATTTTGACTCCATAATTTACTAGCTACATAACACTGGGCAAGTTATTTAGCCTATTCCTTCGTTTGTTGAGTGGGAATATTACCAAAACCCACCTCTATAGGGTGGTTGTATAAAGATTAAACATGTTATGTAATGTTTTTATAGTTATACCTGAAACACAGTAAGAGCTTAAAAATGGCAGTTATAATAATTGTTGTTGTTGTTAACTACTGAAATAACTGAAAATACAGAATTCATGGGGTCACCCAAAAATCTCTCCTTAACTTAATGAAACATGATATAATTTTTATGTGAGAACAAAGGATTGAGGCAAATCCTATCACTAGACAAATATATTTAGATGGGATGGATCATAATAGTATAAGGTCATATTTCAGTATTATTTCTAGGACTTTAATAAATTGCATAGAAACAAGCAAGTAAAAGAAACTCCAAATTTGTTATAAAAATGATTAAGGAAAGAGAGTACCTTAAAGAGACATACTAATTAATAATAATAAAATCTAAAACCATAGGAGAAAAACCACTCAAAGGAAAAGAATATAACTTGAAAATGAAAAGAGAAGTGTTTGCTAAAATAATAATTTTATACTAACCCTACCACCCCCATCTTGACTACAATTTCTTTGGGACCCTGAGTGCGAGGGAAAATACAAGTGCGTGTAGATGTCCATGAAATCGCTAAGCTGAGTGGATATGGAGAGGAGTGGGCAGTTTATAACAGGACACTTAGCCTAAATCAAAGGCACATGAAACATATCATTGTGGAAGTGTGAAATTTCCATAATAATTTAACAAGTTGCCAACCAGCATAATTTCATATGCACTTTAAAGAAACATTTGTCATCAATTTAGAAATGCCTTATTTCATCTAATTAAAACAAAGCCTAATACATTTTGTGATAGAAACTCACACCAAGAAACAATATAATCTAAAATCATATTTTTTATGTTTTAAAGCTAGTGACCTAATTTTAGGCACAGAACAATCAACTTATTTCAAGTGAACTTTCTCCAATTTCAACTACATTATGAAAACTTGAAAAATTATCAGAAATTCCTGTCTTGTGATGTGTAACTTAAGAAGGCATTTCACATTGTTTGACTTGATATACATCATGAAAAAATACTTTTCAAATGTTGACTTAAAGTATCTACTTGCCAATTTTCAAAATCCTACTAACCTAAATGTAACAGAAACAAAAAATAAATGCCTTCTTAGTCAAAATTTCGAAGAACTTCTAGGTTTTGTGGGGTTGTTTGTTTTATTTTGTTTTGTTAAGTCTATCTCCCAATATAAAAAGCAATTTTAAAATCATCACTTTCCTTAGATCATGTCACCAATACCATGGCTTTAACTACAGTTAATAAGCCAATGATTCCCAAATTTATATCTCCATCTCTGACTGTATCAAGTGACTTTACTGAGATAACAAATATCTGTAATTATCTCAATGGCTTTCAGCAACATTTATTTCTTGTGCCTGCTTCTCCAGTGTTAACAACTCTGATGGGCTCAGTGTCATCTCATCTTATTTCAGATCCCAGGTGTGAGAATTAAAAAATACCACTCTCTCAGTAGAGAGCAGAAAACGGGACCAAACCAAAAGATGCTAGCACATTTAGAGATTTTGCTCAGATACAGCAACTTTCAAGTCCATTCATATCCTATTGGCTAAAGCCAGTCATGTGGCCAGATCCAAAGTAACTGGGTAAAAAGCATGTCCTACCTATAGAAGAAAAGGCAAGGGAGAAGAAGAGACAAATTCCTGTGAACAAATAATGCCACCTATGGCACTACCCTCTCTCTGAACTCCTGATTCATATACACACTGAAGCTATTTGATAACTCCAATTGGATATCTAATAAACATCTCACATTTACCATTTCCAAAATGAACCTTAAATTTCCAGTGCCCTCTCCAACCTGCAATCCTCTGATTTATTTTTCCTGTCTCAATAAATGGCACCACCATCCACTCTATATTTCTGGCCACCATCGTCTCACTATCTATCCTATTAACTCTCTACTTTTGTGAAGGGCACTATTTATAGGTCTAAATCTGGGCACTAGATCGCTTATTACGCTGAGGGGAAAGTTGTGGTTTTTATATATTTTTAAAACTTTGTATTATGAAAACTTTCAAATATATATAAAGTAGAAATAGTATAATGAATTTCATGTACGTAACTTCAACAAGTATAAAAATCATGGCTGGGGTGCCTGGGTGGCTCATTGGGTTGAGCTTCTGCCTTTGGCTCAGGTCATGATCTCAGGGTCCTGGGATCGAGCCCCACATCGGGCGCTCTGCTCGGCAGGGAGCCTGCTTCCCCCTCTCTCTCTGCCTGTCTCTGCGCCTACTTGTGTTCTCTCTCTGTCAAATAAATAAATAAAATCTTTAAAAAAAAAATCATGGCTAACCTAGTTTCATCTGAACCTCATTTGCTCCTACCCAATACTTCTCCAAATATTTTTTAAGCAAATTTTGATATATTATTTAATCACTGAGATTATAATAGAGAGTAGTATTTTTAAATTATCTAACAAATCACTTTATGCTTTTGTATTAAAACCTACCCTAGGTTCTTATCACTGTGGGAATAAAATCCAATTTCCCTGACACCTACAGACAATATCATCCCACATCAACCCCTTTAAACTGATTTCCCCTCAAGCTGCCATTCACTTCATCTAGTAGATTTTTGACATTTCAGAACTGCTATTCATAAAATTATCCTTTTGCCTCCCAAACTCTCCCAGACTATCTTCACATCCCTGCCTTCTTATTATTAAGACTCAGCTTAAATACTAACTTCTCAGAAGAACATTAGCTGAAAATCATTGTAAAATAACCACTCAGGCACTCATCAGAAAACCTTGTTATTGTTTGTTGTTGCTTTCATTTTGGGTTATTTTTTAAATTAGCCTATTAGTTGTCTGTTCATTCTACTAGGATTTTGAGAGAAGGAGAGAATTGGTGGTTTTAATGACTACATCCTTAAGTCTAGAACAAGTGCCTTTTCCACTGTATGTGTTAAATAGGTACTTGTTAAATGAATAGGCTGGTGAACTTTCTACTACTTGGACCAAAATCCTCAGTATTTTTATTGAAAAATTAAATCAACTTTACTAAGTCATAGAGTTTCTAGGTCCTAAAATATATTTTTCTCTCCAAGTTTCAGAGTTAGATAAAACAATCACCACAGAAATAGGAGACTGCTAACTTGGCATTTTAAGATTCAATACATTAATACATTCATGTCTTATTTAAGTGAAGAATTAAATCTGAAAGTTGGATTAAGGAATGTACAGTATACTGAAGAGCAATAAAATGTCTAGAATGCCTCCTGTGACATAATTTAAGATAGCTTGAAAATAAAAATGGAAGATCAAACTTTCCAGCTTTTATTTTTGAAGCTTCCAGACATAATCTCAGCACTAACATATCCAAGAACTTTCTATGGACATGTTTACATGGTCAGGCTAAAACCTGACCTCTTAGGTCAGGTTAAAACCTACCTCTTAGAGAATCATCTTCTCTACCTAATCCTTGACCAAATTTGAAGCAGAACATATTACAAATTAAATAAAATATACAAGCCATTGCAGAAGGCAGAATACAGGAGAACTAATAATGAAATGTTTCATCATCTGTGGATGCCACTGGGTGAGGGCTGATGAGTAATCCTTGTTAATTTTTCCATTACCTCTATCGAAATAATACAGGATGTGTCTTTGTAAATGCAGCCACTTCTGATCTTCATGGCAGATTGCCTCCCTAAGCTCCTTGAGAGAAATTAAGGAGTCACCATTGGTTAAAAATATTTTGTAACAAAAAATCATTACTTGGAACCAAAAAATTATTACCTGGAAAGGATTTTTTTAGAAGATTTTATTTATTTGACAAAGATCACAAGTAGGCAGAGAGGCAGTCAGAGAGAGAGGAGGAAGCTGGCTCCCTGCTGAGCAGAAAGCCCAATGCCAGGCTCCATCCCAGGACCCCGGGTTCATGACCTGAGCAGAAGGCAGAGGCTTTAACCCACTGAGCCACCCAGGAACCCCTACCTGGAAAGGATTTTAATAAAGAACAATGTTTCTTTCTACCCATCTGTGATAGAGTTAGAATTATCTTCAAGTGGATAAAAGGTAAAGAGGAAAATAAACTGTTATTCCTGGTATCCAAACATGATTCTAGACAGAACTGAGACCCCTCCCTTATAGATAAACTTAGCCTATGTCAAAGGAAAAGGAGAAAATTTATTAAGGTAGTAACAGTTTCCTTATCTTTCTGCTTTGTGTTTTATATATATAAAAATGAGTTCTATGGTGAATTCTGCTCAATCAATGGAATAGCAAGACTAGGGTAGTAAGTACAACACTGTCAAACTCAACTGTACATAACAGTAATTTTCTTTATTTTCCAGAACTCAACCTAGTTTCAATCTTAATCCCATTCAGTCCCAGATAAAAAATAAGTATCCTTTTGCCAATTCAAGGCAGACTTCTAGGATTCCTCCTACCTTTCCTTTTCTTTCTGGTATTGTATATAAATGCTAAGGTCATTTTGGTGAAAGGTGGAATGGGAGATGGTGGCATCATATCCTCCATCACTATTGCTATAGTGATATTCACTGAGGTATATTCTCCAATCTGGCATTAAAATCCTCATAATGGTATAATTTGAGGTGTCCATTCTCATGTGGTCTCACCATACCATCTATGCCACATAAGCTGCTGCAAGTCTCCTCCAATTTTTCTGACTCACAAAGCTATGCCAACATCATTTTGAAAAACCATCCACCTATCCTGTAAATTGGTGCATGGAGAACCCATTTAGCCATTTTATTCTATCTTCTTCTGCCAAGAAGACACATAGTACTGTGGCAGCACAAATTTTTACCTAACTGCAAGTCCCTAAAATTATCAGGGGATTCCACTGTCTCCCCATCAGTTCAGAATCACCTCAAGTGGAACAGGAAGGGGTACAAAAATCATACAGCATCTTGATTACTTGATTAGTTTCAGATCTAAAGAGCTTTCTCTACTTCGGCAAGGGTTCCAGGGGAAAAAATCTGCTTCTGTGTAGTATGTACCCTTTTCCTCATTTTGTAGTCTTATACCTGCATAGTATCCTTTAAAATACCAAAGACAAGAACATTAGATTTTTGCCTTTGTTCTGCTATTCTCTTGAAACCATCTTCCCCTAAACAAGGGGTACTACTTATGTAGTCGCTATCTGGAAAAAGAAAAGTGCCTCAGTATACAAAAAGACTTAATATTTAATATTTTAATTTTTTTTTATATTTAGGCTTCAATGATAGGTTATAGTTTTCTGGGCACCTGGGTGGCTCAGTTGGTTAAGCTTCTACCTTCAACTCAGGTCATGATGCGAGGGTCCTGGGATCAAGCTCCACACTGGTCAGCAGGGAGCCTGCTTCTCTCTCTCCCTCTGCCTCTCTCCCAGCTTGTGCTCACTCTCTCTCTCTCTCTGTCCTTCTCTCTCTCCCTTGTGTGCACATGTGCCCTCTCTCAAACAAATAAATAAAATCTTAAAAAAAAATAGGTTATAGTTTTCTGAATGTAATCACTTAATGACAGCGTACTAAGCAAGTCTTAAACTCTTAAACTTTGTTACTTGTCTATAAAGTTTCTCGTAAGGATGTATTTTGAGTTTGCTTCATGTAGTGTTTTCTTTTTGATTTCATGGGAAAATAGCATTTATTTATTTACTTATTTGAAACAGAGAGAGAGAACACAAGCAGAAGGTGCAGAGGGAGAGAGAATCTCAAGCTGACTTCATGCCAAGCTCGGAGCCCAACTCAGGGCTTGATCTCACAACACTGACCTGAGCAGAAACCAAGAGTCAGACACTCAACTTACTGTACCACCCAGGCACCCTAACATCACTAATTTAAAACCTGTGACATGTAAAATCTGTGCTGTAATAGTATAGGAGTAAATATAGTCTTATCAGAATTTACTCTTAAATATAAATGATGAGTTTAATTTACAGAATGGGAAGGGTTTGAGAGCTTAAATGAGGAACCTTATTCTTTTTCTAAGATATCAGGGGTATTTTTTCACTCATTCAAATATTTGAAGTGAAACTGAGAATTATTCAAGAATTTCGTAGCCAAGGCAATTATCAAAGCTGTACAAACTGAAATTTAGACAAGCTAGCACAAGCCATTGTGTTCCTTACCATATGGAATTCAAAAACCTGGAAGACAAAAATCAACTTGTGAATTTATAATAAAAGTATTCTAGTACATAGTAATGAGTAGTTGGGATTTTGGTGATTTATGATTTTTAAGATGGTTTTCAGTCTCAATTTAACTGTCAAAGTAACTCTGAGGTATGCACAGTGCTTTTTTTTCATTTAAGAAATAAGCAATTAGACTCAGAAGAAGTAAATTATTTACTTGGGGTCATAAGTCACAGATATTCAAAAATAGAGCTAGAACTATGTTTTGAATGATAACACAGTGGTTTTTCTATGTCAGAATTATAGTGGTAAAATCTGAATGGGAGTTTTACTGTACTTAGGGATGGACTGCACATATTAGCAGCACAACTTAATTAAGCACTATTATAAAAGAGCTATAATGGGGCTCATAGATGTAATATGCTCCCTAGAAAATTCAATAATTCAATAGATTACCTTATTTTCTGAGTAATATGTTATGCTACAATATTTTAAAAGAAATATAGTCTATTCCTAATAATTCTTCCACAGTCTTATTTATATTACTAAAATGCTTACTAATATATTTCTCTGATATTTTACAAAAATAAACATATACCTAGTTCTTTTCTGAAATGCCATAAATCTCAAGTTAGTCAAATCATGATTAATGAGATTTACTGGATATCAGCATGAGTCTTCAATAAATAATGCTTACTCTTTTCAACTGGATTGCATAATTCAGCAATGACGATTGGAAAGTATGATAAATAGCATGCTAACATGATAGAGATCTGAGTAACTGTTTTGTCCTCACAGATCTTCAAAGATGATCTGAACAAATACAGAATTCATTATAGCAGTTCTTCAAATAAAACTAAAAAGGAAAAAGAAAAAAAGATCAGTTCAATTTCTATAAGCAAGAGATTGGAATTACTTGAAACAGGCTTATGGTAGCTATTCTCTGGGGAGAATAGTTGTTAACTCAATAGAATCAAGTCCTGAGATGGAGGGGGAGAAAAACAAACCAATCAAGGCTAATGGTTCCTGATGAACCCAGATTAAACACAGAGATTGGTCTGGTTTAAATATACTCAAGGGAACAGTCCTTCAGACAAGAATATCAATTTTCACTCTGGGTCAATAGGATGAAGAGTGTGTGGTTAAAAATCAGATATTGCAAATGTATACAGCTTAAGTCAGGATGCATGTTAAAAACAAAAACTTCGCAATCAGAGGATGCTCTGAGGGTATATGAAGAATAATAATTAACATAGCCAAAATTTAAATTAATTAGAGAACTGAGGAAGATAGGTAAAAATAATATGCAAGATTCGGTAACTTTTCTTTGTATCTTAGAACATAGAAAAAGATCATAACAATGAAAACATGAAAATATTTATACATAAACTTTGTCCAAAATATCCAGGATTAAAATGAAGAAAAGTGCAAAAGTACTGAGGAGGAGTAGGAGGAGGGGCAAAGGGAGAGGGAGACAGAATCTTCAACAGGCTCCACATCCAGTGGGGAACTGGACTCATGGGGCTGGATCTCACGACCCTGACATTATGACCTGAGCTGAAATCGAGTTGGATAGTTAACTGACTGAGCCACCCAGGCATCCCATGATTTATATGATTTGAAGAGAAACCAGAGTATAGAAATATTAACAGTATTTAATATATATAATACATATACAATATACATGTATATATAATATAAATTTTATACATTATATATACATACACACATACAAACACTATATTCATACACTTATATACACTATATATATATACTATATATACTATATATATTATATTTATTCACATTTATACATTACACATACACACATTTATTTACTTTTATACCTATCATTCCTAACTAAGGTTTGAGGCAGTGAAGGATAACTGCAGTATATGTTTATTCCATAATCTTGAAACTATACACAGCTCAGTATCATCTTATCAACCGCCTAACTTGAGGTATTAGGAAGATATGTTTTAACTCCTAAAAAATAGTTTTTTAAAAGTTTCTGGAAAAAGTGTGTATCATCATGTTGAAGATAAGAAATTTGGGGCATACTGCACACTTGTTAAGTATCAACTCTGTTTTATCATCTTAAAAAACAGAGCATTTAGTACCACAATGAGCAAATACGTATGTTCAGATCAATCATTTTGTGCTTGAGATCTAATAGCATTATTTGAATTTTTATCCTTAAAAATAATTTCCCTTCCTTATTTCAGGAAAAAAAATAAACTTGAACTCTTATAGCATATAGCTCCATGTAGAATGAACTAGAATGTAATGCTATTATATGGGAAAAAAAGACATCTTTTTTTTTCATTCCCCAAAGCATTAAAATAAATGTGGCAACTGGTTATTGGCCTCAGATCAGAGTAATACGTTCTCACAAGGCACCTGAAATGCTAAGAAAAATGGGTTACTGGGACAAAATTTATTACAGAAGAATGGATATTTACATAGGATATCAGGGAACTTCTGTTTTTTTGGGGGGTGGGTCTAAAATATGGAATGTGAATGAGTTAGAACCCATAATCTGTCCCTCTATTCATTTTACTGACCTGGGTTTACTATAAAAATAAAAAGTTTTTATCTGCCAAAAATATGTACATCCCACACAGGGCTCCAGTTACAAAGTATGAGGAAAAAATCTAATTTGACAAGACTGCTGATAGATTTCCTAAAGTCCCATTGCTTTCGATTTCTCAGTGATGACATTCTTCCCCGTGGTCAATATGCATCTCTTAATTTGTTTGCAGGAAAATTGGCCTCTTCTGCCTTCTCAAATCACACTTTGTAATCAATGGCTATGTTCTAAATGCAACTCAGAAATGTCTTTAGAAATAGAGGACAGTTTCAATAAAATATTTTTAGCCTGATATCCCTCTAGGAACTTATTATTACCACAGCATACCAGCAACTTATATTTTTCCTCTTCCTTGCATCTACAAAGAGACACATATTCTACTACTGTAGGTCAAAATTTACAGAGCAGTCACATACTATGAATATATTTTGTCCAATAAAATCTATTCCCAAATCATTTCTTGGAAACATGCCACAGTTACATTATTCTTGTGATACTTCCTGTATTTTAAAACATACAAATGGATTCTTCAGTCATTTGGCCTACCTAGTAAAGTAAATCTTCAACACCTGTACATGTAAAGAGTCTTAATTTTTTTTTCAAATATTAATTAATTAATTTATTTATTTGAGAGATTGAGAGAGACAGAGAGACAGAGCAAATACAAGCAGGGGAAGAGGCGGAGAGAGAGGGAGAGGGAGAAGCAGACTCCCCATTGATCTGGGAGCCGGATGTGGGACTCTATCCCAGGACTGGAGATCATGACCTGAGCAAGGCAGACGTTTTACCATCTGAGCCACCCAGGCACCCCAAGGTGCCTTAATTTTTAGGAAAGCCAAGAGTCATCTAATGCTATCAAAAGATCCAGGGTAAGATACTTAGGCTTGGAATTTAAAGTCAAAATTAGATTACAGTAATGAGTAACAATTACTGCTTAGAATCAGCTATTTCATTTATATTGGTTCCTTCTGTTCCACAAAATAGTTATCTTTCTCTAAGATTAGTTAGCATTATACTATTATTTTATTTGATGTATGGTATATCTGTATCATTTCAGTTTGCACTGCTGAGGTAAGTCTCACCAGTAGATGGCCTACACAAGCAAGCCCACTTGAGCATAGATCTCTGAATTTGAGCACAACACCTTGACAAAGTTATCATCCTTGACTGGATTACCCTCAAAAAACTGTTTCTTATAAGCAACAAGAAATGCCACAACCTTAAAATCTTAGAATAACAGTGGAAGGAGATCCTACATTGATGTCTAGCCACAACAGAACCCCAGTGAATTCAGCTGGACAAAAGATAAAAATGAAGAAGCAACCAAAGACCAAGCCAAAACCAAAGCAAAGGTACTGTCAGAACAACCACTAGAAAGTAGTGCTGAAAGCTCATAGTAGGGTCCCTTAAGGTAGGACAGAGTTCCAAGACTAAAATTTCAGCTATAGAGTCATTGCTGATTAGTCACAAGTATGATTCCCTCCTTGACTGACTTATCCAATGTTAACTGGGCATCAGTGCTGTTCTAGGCACTTTTCTAAGAGAGGGGTTCAGAAGTGAACAACCTAAACAAAGTCCCTCCTTCCACAGAGCTTCCACCTATAATGAAAAAAAAAATACACAAAATACATAAATGTAAAGTAATGCTAAGTGCTCTGGAGAAAATGCAAAGTATGGAACTCTCAAACAACCATGTTGCACCAAATACCTTGAAAATATACTTAAAAATAACGTCAGCAATGTTATTAGAGTTATGAAACAAGAAAACAACTTTTGCAAAGATCATTTATATTCATACTTATATAAGAAACTTTTCCAAACTTATTAGTAGCAGGATTAGTGCAAGGTCCAACATTTTTTAATTCTAGGCTATGCTTAGATATATGTCTTAGTGTTCAGCTTTCATTAGCCATAGGCTACATTTAGGTTTAAGGATTATAGTATTACCTTAAGAAGAGCATTAGAATAAAACTCAGTAAATGAGGATTCTAGTGATTCAAGAGATCATGAGATCATGAGCAAATCTTAATCTCTTTTTTGTTGGTTTCCTCCAACTAGCAAATGCGGATAAGCACTTTCAAATAAATATAAAGGAGTATCTGAGAAATTCTGTTCAATTTAATTCAACACATCATGTACCAGGTATTATGATAAGCACAGAGGTACATTGAGGGAGACAACAAACACTAAGTAATTCATTAAAGGTGTTAGAAAGTTAGAGACTACCCTATTCTAGATGAAAAATAAGCCGCTCTAAAACTTAAGCATAGACTTATAGGATGAGTATATGACAATGCATTTATTAAGTGATGTATCTTAACTCTTCAAAGTTCTATAGAAAAAAGGCAATGCGTACTTACTTGTATGATAACAGTAGTAGGATGTTATATTATTATAACTTTAAAATTTATTATAAGTCTAAAACCCTATATAAAGGATATATGGGAAAATAAACCAAGTTATGTACATCATTATCTTCCCTACTAAATTCTTGAGTGAAATGTGAACTAACCAATTAAGATTAAAACATGTCTAAATCTTAAAGGAGTTTTTACAGAATGTTACCAGCATTCTTTCTGTCTCCTCCTTTGTCTCTCATTTTTTACTTACTCTGCTCTATCAAACAATCACACTAGTTACTAGACAGCACAGTCAAAATAAAGTGGCACCTGAAATTGTTCATTTTTGTATGGAAATCACTAAAAAAAGAGTGAATAGCTGTAAGCAGTTTTCTCTTTAGAAAACCTTCTAGTTGTAACTGAAAAGGTAAAACATTAATCTCTCTATGAACTTCATTTAACTTTTTTCATAAATTTTATAAGGCTGATCATACCTTTTAATTTGATTTAAATATCAAATTTTGATGATGGATCTCTCTATATATTGCAGTGATAGAACAAAGAAGTAAGATTTCTAGGGCTCACAAAAGCTACATCAATTTTCCATTAAAAGCTTCAGAATTCAGTTGATTTCATTTAATAATAACCTAATTAGTGAAAGTAAGGAAATAATAACTTTCATTAATCTATTATCTATTTTATAAAAATTGTATAATGAAATTCATCCTTAGCCATAAGGATACAGGTTATATTATAAATAACTCTGATAATGTGTGAACACACTGAGAAACCCAATTTAACCTGTTAAGTACGTATTTCTTCACTGAAATTATACAAAATCCATTTATCAAAGTGTTCCATCTACATTCATTTCTTACCAATAGGAAAAGGGTGAGGAGCAGGTAGGAAGGAAGATGAGAAGGGGAGAGGAGTGAAGAAGGAAAGAAGTTTTAAAATCATATTCTTACAACAAACTTTAGGTTTTTCAAATACCTAACACAAAATTGGAACCATGTAGTATATTGTCATAAAAAACATAACCAATATTGGCTCTTGTCCCCAGTTTCAGTTAGATACTAAGAAATTCAATTCTTGCTTTTACCTTCTGTTTTTCTACTAAGATCTCTAAAGAGTCATTTCAAAATTATTGTTCTATTAATGGGTATTATGGAGGGCACATATTGCATGGAGCACTGGGTGTGGTGCATAAACAATGAATTTTCAAACACTGTAAAAGAAATAAAATTAAAAAGAAAAAAAAACCCTGGCTCAGTTCCCCTTATCTGCCTTATTTGCATTTACATTTGGGATAAAAATTTCATAATACAAAATTCTCAATGTGCTTCTGATTGTCTTTTGAATTCTTCCCAATAATAACTCATCTTATCTCCAAAATATTAAAAAGTCCAGTTCATCAGCCCAAATGCCACAATTATTTTACCTACTCAAAACTAACCTTTTTTTGCAGTAAGGTCATAGTAGTACCACACCAATATAGGATAAAATAACCCACACTGCATACTTCCTTAGACCTTTTACTTTCTACAGAAATAGAAAGCAGAAGAAGGGGAACAATATAAGCTCTGTAAAATTCTACATAGAAGGCAGGTGTTTCTTTGTTTTGTGTTGTTTTGCTTTATTTGACATGTAACAAGCTCAGGAAAATGAAAGATTTCTCCTTCAGGAGAACATATTAGATGACTAGCCATAGTGAATCTTTTCCCTGCTGATCCCTAAAAGGAGAACAATTACCGAGTGTTTGCATATGGGCCAAAAAAGTCTATCTCAACATTCAAACTGTTTGAAAGATGAATCATTTTAATAATGACATAAAATTTGCATTCTATTCATTTAAATCCAGTTACTTTCACTTATTTAAAAAAAAAAAAAAAAAGGAAAGAAAGAAAAACAGCTCCCAAACCTTCTAATACTGAAGTTCCAGGATGCCACAACTCTTCTGTATAGGAGAGTTTAGAGAATGGCTGGCACAGAAGGATTTAGAGCCAAGTCAGATGCATTAAACAAAGAGGATATTTTTGATGAGGCATACTAACTTATAAAAATTTATTAAAAGCATGGAAAATTAATTAACTTTAAGGGGTTAATATAGTCAAACCACAATTTCTAGGTAAGATTTCACTTGGTATAAACATAGTAACCTACCATTTTATTTAAAAAACTCCAATAGGGGAAATTACACATCCTATCATGTTAGCAAGTATAGCAGTCAAAAACTTATTCAAATTCAAAATGTCTTTCTCAGTTACAAGTCACCTATTCCTATCCATCTAGGATGTAAGGAAGAACAGCTATTAACTATTACATCATCATTAGAATCTCTTTCATGTTATAACTTTTCTAAAGAAGCAGCCAGTTTTTACTCTCAACTATGCAAGGCTTGTGAGATGATAAAAGCAGTAAAGATAGAAATGGATTTGAAACAACATCCTCAATACCTCTGAAACCTCAGGGGAACTGAGAAACCAAGGAATTGTCAATCAAGGTCATGCAGAATTAAAGAAAGCAAAGGGAAGGAAAGGATAGGATAGGAAAGGAAAGGGTCAATAAAACAAGAAGCCAACCTAGGACTTTCAGTCTTCTGTTCTTACTGCTTAAGTAGTCTCACTATCTTTAAAATTCTTTTCCATTCAGGTAAGACAAAGCCCTATGGGATTCATTCCCCCTTGTGCAGGTTGCTTAGCTGAGCCATACATTTCTATTGGCCCTATTGATTAGGCATCTGCTTCCTCTCTGTGGATGGTTTGCTCTTGTGGAACCGTGTTTAGCAGCTGTTACAGTTCAGATGAGTGTTGACAGGATGAAAATTAAATTAACACCCAATAACATTTTAACACCTGGTCCAACAACTGCAATATCATTGAATTTCACCTTTTTGAAATTGCTTCGGGAGTTAATTCATCCTTACTTTGACTTTGACCTAAGGAGACACTCCTATAATTTTGCTACAAAAAGACTCTCCCTTGACTGTTCATTTATAATTTCTGTAAACCTTCCCTCTGATTCATGTTCAATGACTGCATGGGCAGTCTCTGGAATATACTCAGTAGAAATATTTCATTAGAAGATATGATACTATCTTGATTAGGGCTAAAGAGTGAACATGAATGGAAAATGTTAACCAGAGGGGAAGGATGTTTCACTATAGCATAAGCCAGGCTGATGAGCAGATAACTATCTACTCCGGGAAAATAAAGTTGGAAAGAAGGCAGGTTTCATACACTTATAACTTCCTAAGTCCTGACTGGCTTGTGGATAACGTTAGGGATATACAGCATGGTCCTTAAGATCGTGGACTCTGGAGTCAGATGGCCTCATTTAAAAATTAAATTCTGCTGTTCCTAAAAGTGTGCGTTATTTGATACTTGAATCCCTAAGCTTTAATTTCCTCATAAAAGCCAACTAATAATAGTACCTATTCACAGGATTGTTTGACAAATACACAAGCCACATAAAACTTAAAGTGATAGTATCCTACAGGGTCTGATACAATCTAATTCCTAAGTAAGTCTTATGTATCATTATTATGTCGAAACCACCTAAAGCAAAAAGAAGTTTTGAGATCATTTAATCCTATCTTTTCATTTTACTGTTAAATAAACACAAAGAAGTTTGGTCACTTCCTCAAGGAAGTATGTCCACAAAGTCAGTGCTGAGAAACAAATCCAGGTTTCCTCATCAGAACTTATTTTCCCTAAGAGGCTACTTAGAAAAGATTCTGTGACCACACTCCATAACTCATTCACTGAAACTTCTTCTATCTGTATTTCTCTTCTCTCTATGAGAAAAAAAAAAATAGTGCTATTTGCTATTTGCCAGGGCTATTAAGATTCACAGATAATGAAACTGTCATCTTACCATTTGGCGTTTAGAATTCCTATCAGATGCTATATGTTCTGCCCAAGATAAATAAAACACTGTACCTAATATATAGGAAGGCAAAGAAAAACTGTCCTGCATAACCATGTAACAAATACAGTCTAATAAACAATTGTTAGAAAATAATATTCTATTTAGTAGATTTCCCAAGATCTTCACTTCTAGTTTCTGTTGCCTTCAGTTTTATTGTTAATTATTTTGGTAGGGAAGAGGGACTAGCAGAAGGGAGAACTGCATCTTTTAATTTGGTTAGTGTTAGTACTTGTTAACAATTTTGGGCAACTGTTCTGTATTTCTACAGATTGATACTCTAGACTATACTGAGGTTTTTGGATCAGCCATACATTATATTTATTCATCCACTTTTCCCACCTGCTTTTCAGTAGACTTGAGAGTTTTTGTTCTTGTTTTATGATAGATTATTCTCCCCTAGTATTTTCTTCCTTTTGTTTGGTTTTGTTTTGTTTCATTTCATTTGCTTTATTTCTCATCCTGAATATGTGAGAGTGATAGTATAGACAAAATTTGCAAGACACAATTTGGAGGTGATAATACTTTCACAAAAGTATGCTTTTAAAACCATTTTTTGTTAATTCTTTGGAGTAAAACATCTCAAATCCTATATTGTTAAGTTTGCAAAATTCACTATAAGTATTAATTTTTCAGAAAATGTTTTTATTAAAAAAATATGAGTTCATGATGAAAAGAAGAATGACAGGGGAGGGGGTATGAGGATCTAAGTACTCTAATCTGCTACTGTGAGAAAAGCAGCTTCCAGAAGTGAAAATCAAATGGTGGGAAATACTGAATGTTTTCAGAATGTTGTATAATTATAACTTAATTATAATTAACTGCATCATTCTCCTAAATGGTTCCCTTTGTCCCTTTAGGCAAATAAAGCCTTTGTTACTATAAATCCAGAAAGGAGCTATCTAATCAACTTGGGGAGAATGAATATGTGTGTGTATACACACACACACACACACATATATATACACATATATGTATTTTTTGAAATATTTAATCATTAAAAATATATAATGTGCTTGGCACCACATATACCACTGATTCCTTCTATATTTCCCAGGTAAATGTATAAATATCCTGATATATGTGTCTTTTCACTAATAATAATAAGACTAATAAAAGAAAAAAAATATTATTTCTAGCAACCTGACTATGCACTTACAACAGGAAGAAAGGTTACAAGATTCTCAAATTCTGATAGGACTGCAGTTTTTACCAGTTATTTGGACAACTGATTACTTAGCATCTGAAAATACTCCTACTAAAACTAACATACTCACACAATGGTCAGTATTAATATTTTAGTGTTTTATGAAGGGTGATTTGAAAAGGACATTATCATAAATCTGCAAGTTCAACTAAAATATGGTTGAACACTCTTAAAAGGTGATGGCTATAAGTGACACTTTGCTTTTGAATATTTTAATTATTTTGCATTACAAAGAGATGGGTCATCTAGGAAAGAAATTTTGTTTTTCTAAGAGGAAAAAGAAGAAGAGAAAAGAGGAATAGAAATCAGGAAAAGTTCCCATTTCTTTCAATACCAATATACGGTGTTATCAGGTAATAGTTCATAAAACCATAAAATTGGAAGGGTTCTTAATATTTTATTCAATTGATATCCATGCTGCCTGGAAAGAGAATTAGTAGAAGGAGAAAAACAACTATAGCATCTTGAATCAAACAAGGCAGTTCATTAA
This sequence comes from Neogale vison, assembly GCF_020171115.1. NCBI lineage: Eukaryota > Metazoa > Chordata > Mammalia > Carnivora > Mustelidae > Neogale > Neogale vison. Next base: position 70,085,402 of record NC_058103.1, read on the forward strand.
CCTCTGGTTTTATTTAGAAATACTCCAGACATGAGAAAATCACATTACTTTAAATGCTTATCATGTTCATAATTGACCTGTCCAATTGCATACAGTGTGATCACTCTGGCAACTGGAGCACTACTACCATTCATCAGACAGAAAAAAATTTCATTCATTAAAAATCCATACAATCACAAACCTAAAATTAAGGGTGAGAATCACCTTACAGGAGCACTTCATTTTATAGATAAAGAGACTATGTCTGTAAAAAGTGACATGTTTTACACATGATCGCACACATGATCAGATAAAAAACAAGATTAATATGAAGGGATGTTCCTGGCAGGCCAACATTCATTTTACTACACCAGACCAGCTGCACAACTCTATTAGTTATTATCAACACCTAAATGGCAGTATAAACTAACAGGAACCTGAAAACTCTGGGACATGTTCCTCTATCTGCCAAACAGAATCAAGATCTTACGTACTAGGTCATGAAGGTCATGAGACAGGAAAAGCCATTTGTTCAGATGCTCACCTGCCTATTCTTGCAGCACCTTAACCAGTTATAGTATAAAATTGCTTCCCTGTTTACTTAACATTTGGTGGCAATGCAATAAATAAGACATCACTCAGCAAGAGTGACTGTATCCAAATCAAGAAAATTTTGGAAGTGAATGTTCACAATTATAGATTTGGTGCCAAAATATATTAGCAGAAAAATTACATATGTACAGATTGGGTAAGAATACTAATCAAGATATATTTCTTGCATATATAATATACTAACTGTTTCAACATAAGACATGTCCATTATTGGAGCTCTGTAAATGTCTACTATGGCTATTCTATAAGAAGAAGATGACATATAACCTGTTTTGATATTGCTTTGCCCTCACCTTAATGGACTTTTCAGATACTTCCCTGATTTCACTTTTAATATAAGTCCCATTAAAAAAAACGCACAAATACTATTTTTTTGGAAACTGGAATTCGATTTACTCCACCAAAGATCAGCAAGAAAGCAAAAAGAATCCCATTCTCCTCGGTATTTAGGCTAGGAATACCAACAATACAATGTCATGACTTGGGAACTCTGCAGTGACAATGTTCTTTAAAGCAGTCTTGAGAGACTCACCTAATCAAGACGTCATGTTGCTACATACAGCACGTAATACCTACATCCACATGAAATACAACCTACAGAAAGAAAAAGCAGCGAAAATAACAGTCACTCTTTGGCTAATGTTTTATTTATTGCATCACCATCAAATGTTAAGTAAACAGTGAAACAGATTTTCTTTTTACCTAGGACCATGAAAGAAAAGTCCTTTACCTAGAGATTATGATTTGAGGCTTTATTTTCAAACTGGGAATAATAAATGTAGCCATATTTGCTTTCAGTGAAAAATCAAGTTTAATATATTTATACAAATACAGACTTCCTAAGAAAATAGTTATTGAAGCTGAGGCTACTAAAAGCTCATAAAATTCAGACTGAAGGAAAACTGTCTCAATTACATACCAAGGATGATCTTCAGGATGAACTAAGAGAGTACAGAAATATAGATAGATACATATAAATATCATTTATATACATATAAATATCTATCTCTCTATATATAATGTATCTTGTAAATTATATTAAGTATAATAAAACATATATTATCATCCAACAGATAATTTCACATATTAAAATCTGTTTGAGTTATTTCAGTGATTGTACTTCAAATATATAATTATTTAAAGTATTTCCCACCTAAGCTGCTCATATTTTTGTGCAAAGAATGAGTTAACAAACATTTTGAAAAATAATCACATATTCTTCTTCAAAAAAAAAAATTTTAAAAAGGGGCACCTGGTGGCTCAGTGGTTTAAAGCCTCTGCCTTCAGCTCAGGTCATGATCTCAGGGTCCTGGGATGGAGCCTGGCATTGGGTTCTCTGCTCAGCGGGGAGTTTGCTTCCTCCTCTCTCTCTCTGCCTGCCTCTCTGCCTACTTGTGATCTCTGTCTGTCAAATAGAGAAATAAAATATTAAAAAAAATAATCATCACATATTCTGAACACAAATTATGAGTATTGCAGAAAGATAACAGTTTAATATGAAATACCAAATGTGAAAAGTTGAAATTTTTTTCTGTGTTCTTGTTACTTGTTATGGACATCATGTTCATCTCCTTACAGAACTCTGCCTACACCCTAAAATGTAGACCTTTGGAAAAATGAGAAGTGCTTTCTTAAGCAAGCTACAATACAAAGGCAGATCCTAGGGAGGGGTAAAACTGCCAGAGTTCCATACTAAAGAAATATGTTGATTAATGATGGGCTATAGTAGGAAGTCAGTGGGGGAAAGAAGGTGGTTTGCTAAACTAGGGCTACCAGGGCTACCACACCCTGAAAGAAGCACCATCTACAATAAAGGTAACTTTTTCTTATTTAAATCACTAACAACAATAAGCTCAGATAGTTTCTATATTGTAGTGAGTCTCTGTTCCAAATTTGAACCCCAAAATGCATTAACATACAGACAAATTCCATAAATAATGATTAGCATCCTTGAGTGCTTTGAACCTATAATGTGGCTAACCTGTCCAAAACTAGTATTAGGGATGGATAGTATCGACAGTTCAGTAGCACAATTTTATGGCTAAAACTGACAGGGGTCCACTACTCAGGGAGAATGTTCATAGATTAGGGCATTATTTATACATCATAAATATAACAAGTCAATATATTTATTGGCTCTCTTCCCAAAGCTTTCTAAAAAGTATATTTCTAACTTGTCTTCCAACATTATCCCATCTCAGGACCTGTAATATTTTGTATTTGAAAATGCTACTTGAAGTAACTTCCCTTGTTTAGATTTAATCAGTCACTCCCACTCTTATTCTCCATGAAGATGGAAATTCTATGTACACCATCTTCAAAACAATTTCTAATTTGTAATCTTTTTTTAAAAAAATTTTCTTTTTCTTTAGATTTTTATTTATTTATTTGACAGAGATCACAAGTAAGCAGAGAGGCAGGCAGGGAGAGAGGAGGAAGCAGGCTCCCCGCTGAGCAGAGAGCCCAATGCGGAGCTCAATCCCAGTACCCTGAGATCATGGCCTGAGCCGAAGGCAGAGGCTTAACCCACTAAGCCACCCAGGTGCCCCTACTTTGTAATCTGTTTAGTTTCTGTATTTGTTCAGGTCATCTGAGAAGCAAATACTGAGATGGGATCAGTCTTTCAAGAGACTTAGAGAAACACCTTCTAAGAATAAAGGGGAGGAAGCAGTAGGCAAAGAAAACATTCAGATTGCAATGTAGTCCTGACATCGGTGAAAGAAAAGGAGCAAGAAGGAGCACAGGTTGCATGCAACTCTTAAGAAAAATCTCAGCCAAAAAGGTGGGGGATTACCAACCCAGACTTGCCCACAAGAAGTATCTAATCTGCTGTCCAAATAAACCAACATTAGTATTCTAGCTGTGTTTAATCACTCAGAATATGTTAGGGAAGCACAACCTTATTATAGGCATGCTGGTAGACCTAGGGAGATGGCAGCTGGACAGGTCTTTAATTATGCTCCACCACGACAGGAGATATGAAATACCTTTCCATGAGTGCCATAGTAGTTTGTGAATTCTTTCTGTATCTTTAAAGAAGGTCTGAATTTTGTCCTAGAATGTTTAGGCACTTTGTAAATGTCCAAAAGTGTGTAAGAATATGGATATCAAATTGCCCTCCAACTAGAGATGTGAATTCTATCAGTCTCACAGTGATAGAGGAATGAAACTGATACCATGCATATTGCCTGCTGACAAACACTGTACTTGAATAAATACATCTCTTTGTTCACCTGGGAAATTAAAAGAAAACCCAAGGACCCTACTTCCCCATTTATAAGGGGAATATATAGGGACTATAATAAAAATTCATTTTTCTCTAGATTGATGAAACATATCTTGGAATGAGTTCTTCAGTTTCTCAGTAAGGGTAACATGTTTCTTCAGAATATGTGTATCCAAGAATTACTTCCTGTTACTTTTGCAAATACATACCAACTGTACTGAGAGGAGTTAAAGAAATGATAGCTTAATTAACTATAGTGCTCCATAAGGTGAGGTTCCTTTTTCTCCCCTCACATAATCCTTAAAGGACCAAGGCAGAACTGCAGTATCTCATGAGTAGATGGGGACATGGAATTCGAGGGTAAAAAGTTTCTAGGTCACTGAGGAACAACTAGAGAAATGAAATTAACTACAGACACTCTGTTGGTTATTAGACTTGGTTTTCACAATACTTCATTTTACTCTCCTCTTGGAGAGATTAAAAGGCAAAAATCACACAACTTCAACTCCCTTAGAAACTATGTTTCTAGAAGTAAATTAGTCATATGAGGTAATGGTGGTTAGCAAGTGAGCTCTGACACACTGAATATTCTTGCTCCCTTGTCACTAACCATCTGGGTATAAGGGAGCAGTGGTAGTAGGTACTAGCAGTGGCAATAGCAGGGTTTTGCTCTGTCTTTATCACAGCTATACTGTTGTGATCCTGTAACAATAAGTCCAATGGCAACCTCCCTAAAATGCCTCTGTAAATATTTAATTCCCTATGTAAACACCCATTTCCCTGTATATACCCAGGTTCTTATAAACACTTAATTCCTTGTATTAAGTCTCTTTTTGCTTGGTTTCATTTTTCTGAACAAAACTTTAACTGACAAAATGATTAGAGAACTGCATGTTTGATAAGGAAGTAAATGGACTGAAACCATAAGGCAGGGGACTATGGAATGGCCATATCTGCATCAAGATGGAAAGTTAATATAATTTTACTAAGAATCTTCCAAAGAAAGACAACTTAGGTAGTAAATCCTGGGGAAGGGGATACCTGGTAGGGAATACTATAATGCTTAAAACCTTACTAGTAGATTTCGATAGTGATAAGGACACCAAAAGTTACCAAACATCAGTTCCTAGTACTAAATGATAATACATCTTGTGTTGCAGAGCACTCTAAAGATTGCAAAGGGGAATCATCCGAACATTTCTTAGCTTGTGCTCTATACAAACTGAGCTAAAAATTGAGCTAAACATGAGAAATATTATTATCTGTTTTATAGACAAAGAGACTGGGTCTCAAAGAGATTTTAATTACTGGCAAGCAGTGGAATTTGGATAAGAACAGCTTTTTCACTCCCAGTATATTTTAACCAGTACAACGCAGCCTCTCCACATAATATATCTCCATACAACAGTAAAACTTTTTAAAAAAATATGACTTGAACTCTCAGATGAAATATTTAGATATTATATAGAAATTGAAGAAATCTATAAAAATCTTTATATACACTCAAATAAATAGTAAAAGAATGCACTCATCACTGAACTTTCAGTGTGACAACTATAATTTGCAACAGCAGGCCTAACAGCAACCTCATCTTTTATGTCTAATATCACCCTAAGAGTGCATATATACTTTAATTTTTGCCTTCTAAAGACTCCACATGTCTTTACTCTCTTGAGGTACTGTCATTATCCATTTGTTCCTACTCTAGGTGACTGTACCTTTCCATTCCACACTCATTTCATAGAGATTTAGAATTATTAAAATCTTCAATCACTGAGATCATACAGTATTTCTTTTTTTTTTAAGGATTTTATTTATTTATTTGACAGACAGAGATCACAAGTAGGCAGAGAGGCAGGCAGAGAGAGAGCAAGGGAAGCAGGCTCCCTGCTGAGCAGAGAGCCTGATGTGGGGCTCAATCCCAGGACACTGGAATCATGACCTGAGCCGCAGGCAGAGGCTTTAACCCACCCAGGTGCCCCTCATACAGTATTTCTATGTGGAATTTAAGGACCAGACAGTAATATGCATATTACAAAAGAAAATGTGTTTTATGAAATATATTAATGTAAGCAGAGTATACTTCAAGGTGAGCAATAGAATACAAGCAAAAGACAACAGATGTGGGCAATACACCTTACAGCAGGCTGTAAATGGGACAACCAGACCTAATTTTTTTTGATAGACCCAATGTTTTTGATTATACAATTTTAAATGACTTGCAATCCACATTTATTCAATCCAAAAATAATTGAAATTTGATAAAATGCAACTAGAATTAAATCTATGTATCATTATTCTATCAAGGAAAGTGTGTCAAGGGAGAGATTATTACATTTTATGTATAGTGTTATTTATAAAATAGTTTCGCTACCATGTAATGAGTATCAAGTATGTGCCCGGCACAATAATACAATACTGGCACAATAATGTGCCAGGCTCCACATAAATTATCATATTTATGCTTCACAGAAACCTTATATAATATTAAACTTCACATTTGTGGATAGAGAAATATCTGAGAAAGTTTAGAAATCTCCTTAAGAGTACATAATTAATAAGTGGTAGCAAAAAAATGTGAAATAAAATAACTCGGTGCATGTATGATTAAGCCAGACAAGCTCTCTAGGCTCATACTGGCAGAAAATGTCTTACATTACATTGAACTAGGTCATCTGGTTCATTTTTAATCTAAAACCCTTGAAAATACTTTCTGAACTTCCCTTATTTTCAAGCCACCTAGAACAGCTGTGGTTTGAAGGATGAAATTATGAAATTAGACACAAATGCTAAAATAAAGATGCTGAAGCTGGTAGGCAGGTAAGACCTATACAAACAATGATACAATGAGGAATGTGAAGTAAGCCCTAAGAAACAAACAAATATAATCCTTTGCAAGCCCGGAGAAGAAATGATTCTGTTTTGTAATGAGTCAGGAATGACTCCACAGATGAGATAGCATATGAGCAGGCCTAGAAGGATGGTTGAAGTTTAAAGTCAGATAATAAGTGTTGGTGAGGATGTGGAGAAAGTACAAGCCTTATACACTGTTGGTGGACATACAGAATGGTGAAATGGCTTTGGAGAATAATCAGTTAGTTCCTCAATGGATTAAACACAGAGTTAGCATATGACCCAGAAATTCTATTCCTACACATATGCCCCAAAGAAATGAAAACAGTTGTCCATACAAAAATGTGCACAAAGTATCTACAGAAATATTATGCATAAAAACCCAAAAATGAAAATAACCCAAAAGTCAATCAACAAAGAGATAAACAAATGTGGTATATTCATTCAAGGGAATATTATTCTTCTACAAATAGGACGAAAGTGCTAATACATGCAACATAAATGAATCTTGAAAATATTATTCTATGTGAAAGAATCCAGTCATAAAAGTCCATGTATTACACAATTCCAACCACATGAAAGTCCATAATAAGGAAATCTATAGTGACAGTGGTTGCTTAAGGCTAGGGAGACAGATGAGTGGATTAGGGATATGAAAGTTAAAGGGTATGGGGTTTCTTTTTGAGTTGATAAAATAGAGAAAAAACTCTTTCCAGACATGAAAAAGAGCATAAGCCCAAGGAAAAAAGCAGGAATTTTATTTGTTTTTGCATTTTCCTTTTGCTGCTTTTTTTAAGGTGTTGTTTCAACAAGATAATGATCATATAAAACAAACTGGCTTTTTTTCTTGCTTGTACAAGTAAGACATAACTATACTTAAAATCAACATAAAATCCTCCCTTATACCTTTCCTTCTGTGCTTAAATTATAGTTACTTTCTTATTGTTAGTTTATTTTGATTTATAGTTGTGTGTTCTGGTATATTCGTTTTATACTACTGTGTAACAAATTACCATAAATTTAGCAGCTTAAAATACCATCTATTTATTATCTCACAGTTCTGTATGTCAGAAGTCCAAACACGCATGGCAGCATTCTCTGCTCTGGGTCTCACAGGGCCATAACCAAGGTCTCAGCCAGGCTGGGATTTTATCTGGAGGCTTTAGGGAAGAATCTACTTCTAAGCGGATTCTGGTTATTGGCAGAATTCAGTCCTTTGCTATTTTATGACTGAGGTTCCTTTTCCTTGCTGGCTGTTAGCCAGGCATTACTTTCAGCAACTAGAGGCCATACTTGGATCCTTGAACATGCTGCCTCCATTTTCAAAGCCAGGAATACAACAGTACATCACATCCTTATTGTGCCTTTAATATCTCTGACTTTGCTTCTGACACCACTATGAGAAAATTCTGCTCTTAAATGGTTCATGTGACTAGGTTAGGCCCAACTCCATATTCTCCCTTTCAACTGATTCAGAGTCAGCTGAATAGTAACTTTAATTACATCTGAATACTCTTTTTCAGTGTAAGATAACAGAAGCAGGGATATGCTATCTCATCCTAATCACGATCCCAGGGATCAGGGCAGGAAATCTTGAGGGTTTATTTTAGAATTCAATCTACTACACCTGGTTTAAATAAAGAGACTTCTATGGACAAGTCAACAAGTAGTACTGTCTAAGAAATGATAAATTGGTTTATTTTCTCTGCACAGTATCTCCACATGCTCAAGCAGTTTGTGTACATTATAATTTACCAAGAAAGAAATGCTCTGTTTTTCCAAATTACATATAATTGGTCATTATATCAATTTAGTTCATCAGAACCATCACTGGTCATAGGAAAATAAAACCAAATGACTTTTTATTCAGCATACATTTATATATTATTAAGCATGTGTCAGACAATTTTAACAAAATTAACACACATCTTAAATTTTGAATGGTTAAGAAAATAGGCACAGAGAGCCTAACCACAGGTGGGACAGTGATATGAACCCAGGATCTACTTGGGTTTCTGAAATCTAACTAATCAAGATCAGGATTCTTAGGCTCTATACTAGCACTCTAATTTTTGCTTATATTTCACTGATTTTATGCCAAATATATTCGAAAAGTAACATTCTATGTAATGTTTTCCAAACATAGATTACATTAAAATCTTTTGTTGAGTCCATCTATCACATTCATCATCAATCTTGAAAAACATGGCTTTAGATATGCTTCTCTTATTTTTTTAAAGATTTTTTTTAATCTATTTAAGAGAGAGAGAGAGTAGGATAGTGAGCATGAACAGGGTGCAGAGGGAGAGAATCTCAAGCCAACTCCCACTGACTGTGGAGCCAGAGGCAGAGCTGTATCCAACAACACTGAGATCATGATCTGATCTGAAATCAAGAGTCAGTCACCCAGCTGAATGAGCCACCCAGACATCCCTAGAAATGCTTCTATCTATAGCATAACAAAATTGTAAATCTTACACAAATATTTGACTTCAAATACACTTCAGTAAATTTAAAAACAAGTTTGTAATATCTGATGTTGGAAAATATTTTTAAAACCCATTTGAATAGGGGTGCCTGGGTGACTCAGTCAGTTAACCATCTCCCTTCAGATCAGGTCATGATCCTAGGGTCCTGGAATCCAGCCCTGCATCTGGCTCCCTGCTCAGTTGGGGGGGGGGGGGGGCTCTGCTTCTCCATTGCCTTCTGCCCCTCTTCCCTGATTGTGCTCTCTCTCTCTCTCGCAAATAAATAAAATAAAATAAATATTTTTTAAAAATCCATTTAAACAGTACCTGTTATTTTGAAATTTCATGAAAAGAACTCAGATTCAAATAACCTTCAATAATTATTCAGGTTTATAGACCAAACCAGGAATTCATTGAGGGAAAGAAATTCTCACTTCTCAGGTTCAGTTATACCCATTAAAGCAAGAATAAAAGGTAGAAAATACACACCATAATATATCAAGCACCACATAAGAGCAATAAACTTAATTAATTAGGGCAATAGGGAATACTTTTAAGATATATTTTTCAAGTTAAAAAATAGATTTCTGAGGGCTAAAAAGTAAAGTTGATATATTGTCTAATATTTGCCTGCTTATTTTATTAGGATAAAAACTAAAGTTATTCTTGAGGATTCACATAAATGTCTGTATCTTTCCATAGTATTTTTCATTAATAATGACTCAAGATTGTATTTCCAGTGGTCACTTGTATGAACCATTATACATAAATAATTAATATAAATAAGTAAATTATAAATACTAAATAACCTAATTATTGGTTAAATTAACCTAAAATAACCTAATTATAAAAGAGAATTTCCTATTCTCAAAAGCAAAGAAATAGCAGTCATGACAACATCTACAATTTTTTGTCATCCATTTACTATAACAACAATTTAAAAAATAACACTTCACATTCTTTCTATGCCAAAATTTGATGACGTCACTGGGTTTTGGGGGTTTTTTGGATGGATGTCATATGAAAGAGTTTTATTAAACCTATAGCAAAGAAGAACACTAAAAATGTTGAATATGTCAGCTGTAGGGTGACATTGCTCTTGAAATTGCTCAATTTTAGTAGAGAAAGCTCAGTTTACGGTATTACTACAGTAGAAAGAATGTAAAACTTCCTCAGGTTCCACTTCAGGTCAAAAATATGCAAGTTTCTTTCTGACATTTTTAATATTAAGAAATATCTTCCAGTTGTTACTTAAAAATGTTACTAGTCCTAAAAAAATTTTAAAGTTTGAACAATAAAAACTTGCTTACACATACTCTGATGATATTAATGGAAAAATCTGTTAGAATAGTTGAAGTCTAAAAGAAAATTCCCCTTTTCATGCAAACAGGATGTATAACAAGTTGCCTCGCAAAAACTATTACCCATTGGTGGCTCTAGCCTCTATTATACTTTGATAACTCACTATAATTCTCTATTCTTGAGAATATGAGTATATTCTCTCACATAACAAAAAAATTTATGGATAATATCATTAAGACAGTTGTATATGTATATCAAGCCACCACAATGTATACTTTAATTTTGTTTTCAGATTTATTTATTTGAAAGACAGAGTGCATGCATGCAGTGGGAGGGCCATTGGGAGATGGAGAGAAGCAGACCCCCAACTGAGCAGGGAGCCAAGACACAGGACCCATCTCAAAACCCTGATATCATGACCTGAGCCAAAATCAAGAGCCAGACACTCAACCAACTAAGTCACCCAGGCACCCCAACACTGATAATATTTTACAATTTTTATGCCATTTATTCCTCAATAAACCTGAATTTTAAAAAGAAGGCAGTTGCATTGAGCCAAAAAAAACTCTTATAAGCAATATTTCAAAAATAAATATTTGATACACCAAGAGATAGATGTGTCAGTCTGTTGTTGTGCAGGAACTTGAATTAATATTCATTTTGGCTGATGAGCTCCAAAAACAAGTCACTTCTTTATAAAATATTTTATTTATTTGACAGAGAGAGACACAGAGAGAGAAGGAACACAAGCAGAGGGAGTGGGAGAGGGAGAAGCAGGCTTCCTGTCAAGCACGGAGCCCAATGTGGGGCTCGATCCAAGAACCCGGGGATCATGACCCGAGCAGAAGGCAGACATGTCACTACTGAGCCATCTAGGCACCCCAACAACTCACATTTTTTTCAATATTTTCTTTAAGCAACTCCCATACATTTTGTCTCTCTATTCAGATGAATTCTGCACTCTTATCCTATAAATTGAGGCAAACAACTGTTTGAGAGCCAGAGAAACAGGCTTCCTCAAGACAGAAGAACAGACCAAGAAGTCAAAAAGTCATAAACTATTCCAAATACTTTAGCACAGATTCAAGTGCAGTTTTAGTTAAGCAAGATACGTTCTAGAGATCTACTTTATGATATTGTAATTTTATTATACACCTAAAAATGTTAAAAGCATCAATCTCATGTAAAAATATTCTTACTATAATGAAATCTTGCCTTCTACCCATTTTGTTTTTACTTTGGAACAGGTAACTTAAACACATTAATCTTCTCTTAATTTCCAAGATCTTCAAGTAGCTGTAAAACTTTCAAACAGAACAATGGTTGTTACCTCCAGGGGAAATACACAATCATGCAAAAATGGAAATAGTTTAGGGTTAAAGATAGCTTCATAGTATGACAACTTTTGTCAGACTGCATCAAATCTGAAAACTCGAGCCCCCAAAATGCACTCACTTAAGTCAGTCAAGTCATTCAATTAGCAATTATGTTTTGAGTAGTCCCTATGTGTCTTGTCCTATTTTAGGCAATAGGTACACAGTAATGAACAAAATAGATAATGTACCTCCACTAATGAACATATTTTAGGGGTAGTGGAAGAGTAGACAAAATATAAATAAGATAGAGGTTATCTATAAAACCCTAGGTGACACCATAGAACATAAATATGAAATAGATGGGGTGCAAAATGACCTAGGAAAAAACCAACTGTCAGTAATAACAGGTGTCATGTAGGCCACTCACTTAATGATAACAACACTTCTTTTATTTTAGCACTACACAGTTTAGCACAATAGAATATGAGTTAAAGTTGTATTTTGAGTTATAAAAACAGAGCCTGTACCCTTAAGTGCAAGCTCTGTGAAAGTTAAATAATGAAAGACTAGTAGTTTTCAGCTGTTAGTATAAGACTTGATATGAAACAGTTACTAACCTAGGGAGCAAATATTAAAAATTATGGTACAAAATTAGGGCCTGGTGCAAGGCCATACTCTACTAAAACAACTTTTTCTTTTTGCCTTTAGTCACACCTAATTAATAATTCCCCCAGTTCCTTAGCAAGTGTATTAGAGTTCTCTATACAGGACCAATAGGGTGTGTGTGTGTGTGTGTGTGTGCATGGGGAAGGAGAGAAGAAGAGAGACTAACTTATTAGAAGGGATTGGTTCATACAGTTATGAAGGCTGATGGGTCCCAAGATCTGCCGTTGGGAAGCTGGAGACAAATGAGAGCTGATGGCATTAGTTCTAGTTTAAGTCTGAAGGCCTGAGAAAACAATGTCATAGCTCAAAGACTGTCAGACAGAGCAAGTTCCCCCTTACTTGCAGGAGGGTCAGGCTTTGGTTCTGTTCATGTCTTCAACTGATTGGATGAAGCCCACCCACATTAGGGAGAGCAATCTGCTTTACTCTACCTACCAATTTAAATGCTAGTCTCATCCAGAAACCATGCAGAATAATGCTTGAGCAAATGTCTGGGCACCTCATGATCCAGTAAAGTTGACACATAAAATTAACCATCACAGTGACAAAGTATGAGTGAACCACACATACACAGACACACACACACACATATACACACACACATCTTTCTTATATATCATCTAACTTAATCTCTAACTCATTTATTTCTCTGATACCAAACCCAACCCCTCTCAATTTAACCACACTATGCTGCTAGATTACTCTTGCTAAAGCACCATTTCATCACGTCACTCTGTTCAAAGGCCCACCACAGTTGTCTACTCACAGCAGTACTGTCTATATTATCTATATAACCTACTGCTAAACCTTGATATAGCTATTAACAGTCAAAGTGAAATACCTGCTATCTCTCATTCACATATTGCTCAACCTATTCCTTTTTACTATAATGTTACACCACCCCCCCTCAGTTTTACACACTCCAGATGCCTCGTAGTCTCAGGATTCAACTGAAATGTTATTTCATTCATAAGTTTTCCCTACTCAAACCTCTTTATTTTATATAAAACAATCTCTCTGTATTTTGTACATGAAGCACTCTCTCCTTGAATTGACCTCCTAATTTTGGATATTCCAAAGTTCAATATATCATCACCTCCTCTTCATTATCTGCACTCACTTCTTTGATGAGTCATCCAATCTCATAGCTTAAAATACCACTTCTTTGCCAAAGACTCAGAAATTGACTTATCCTACCCAGTCTTCTTTTCAGTGTCCCAGACCTATGTAATGAACTTGATATTTCCACCAAGAAGATTAATAAACTTCTCAAACATGACATGTCCAAAACTGCACTCCTAATCTTCCATCCAAAACTGCTCTTCCCTATCTTAGAGGGTAAAAACACCATCCTTGCAGTTACTCACACCAAAAACTTTAAACATTCCTTTACATATCTCTGTCTCTAGCAAACCCTGTACAATGCATCAGAAAATCCTTTGGCTCTACCTTTAGACTTTATCTAGAATCTAACTAATTCCCAGTAATTTGATTGCTATCATCTGGTCTTATCCACCAGTATTTTCTTATATGTTTTTATAATATCTTCTTGATTAATAAGCTTTTTTAAAATGAGCTTTTTTCTTATTATTCGTGATACAATAGGCAATAGTCTGCAAAGATCTACATTAACCCATCATTTCCATTATTTCTGTAGCCTCATCAGTTACTCCTTTTTCCATTGTTCATTCTTTTTAAGACTCACTTGTCTCTTTGCTATTCCTCACATAAACCAAACACACTCCCCTCTGGGACATTTTCAGTGACTGGTTTATCTGTCTAGAATGTTCTTCATCAAGATACTCTTATGACCAACTTTCTCACCTCTATCAAGTCTTTACATAAATACCTCCTTCTCCATAAAGCCTACTTTGACCATCCTATTTAAAATTACAACTCTCCCACCACCCCCCACACTCTTGATTAGCTCTACCTCTTCTATTTTTTAACCATGGTATTTATCACCTAATATGCTATTTAACTTACATATACAATGTCTATTTTTTCCATCTCTTCCTACTAGGATGCAAGATCTATTATATATGTTTGGTCACAAATATATCTTAAGTGCCTACATCAATGTTGAATGAATCACTCTTCCCTCTTTTAAGCTATTTTACATACTACACACTATAGTGAAGTTATTTGTATATATCTTATTTCCTTTCTCATTTTGTGGTCTCCATTAAGAAAACATTAGTATCTCATTTATCTTCGTTAACCACACCTCCACCTACAATGTTCAGCATTTTGGTCTGCACATAAGTCTTAGTAATATTTCGGAACAACGAGTACAAACTCAAACAAGTTAATATTTTTTAGATGAGGCAAAATTTTTAGTGCATGAGTGTTTCACTGAAATGAAAATTATCAGATACTTTCTTCTCCACACTTAAGAAATAACTAAAATTAGAAACTGAAAAAGCAATTGGAAAGACAGTCTCTCTGTGGGGGCCAGGTGGTTGTTTACCTCTGGTTCTCTGCACATTCACTACATCTCTGGCAGCCTCTGCTTCTTTCTCTCTCTCCATCTATTCTCCTCCATCCCCAATTTCATTTCTGCCTCTCACTGCTTCTTCATATTCCTAATGAAAGATGGCTATCCACAGCTCCCTAGTTTGTTCTCCCTCAAAGAATATATGACCCATTTCAGTATAAAGGAATTTCACCTACTTAATATGAACCATAGAAATTTAACCTTCCAAATTTTATTCAAGCCTTCTCCTGATCATTTAAATGACCCTTGATATAGGTCCAAATCTCTTACCAGGAAACCTGCCTAGCTCAGCAGATACTGCCAATGGAGCAACCAAGCTCACTCAAGCAACTAACAAAAGAAATCTTGATTAGGTTTAAGAATTCATTTTGAGTAATTAAATTGATTCCTTTTCCCATTCATCACTCATTTTGTTTAAATAGTAATGCCAGTTTACTTTGTCCTACTTTAAGGTTTATAACCTCGCAAGTTTACTGTAGGAAAGAAATGGAAAGACAATGCTAAAAGGAAGTTTCAAATCCAATAGGTGAAAAGAATATCTGCCCAATTTTCACTTCTATCACTTTAAAATTTCTAAGCAAGATATCTTGAGTTACAGTTTTAAAGAAACCACTATGGACTAAATCTGCACCAATCTCATCCTATAAAAAATCATGCTCTTATTGTTACCTCTGGTCCTCATAAAGATACCAAATCACAACTTTCCATATAAGCCATGGGAGAGAACATTATAAGAAAAACTACAACAAATTTCAAAGACTTTTAAAGACAAAATGTAAAGACTTTGATATTTCTTTTTCCTTTCCTTTTATTCCTTTATTTCTTCTAAATTTAAAATTACATTTAACAACTAGAGACAGCAATAGAGAAAGATTATGTTTAATGTCACTGCTCATCTGAATTCTGAACTATCTCAGTGTCTTCTTTCTCCATTTTACCCATCCCACTCTGATGCAGTTCTAAAACACAAAGTCTTTAACATAAGTTTCATTGTTAAGTGTTTCTCATTGAATCTGGGCAGGGTTGTATCTTCAGTATAATATGCCCATGTAACTTCCACAGCTAGGTTATAAAAGATTATGTAATTTCCATTTTCTTTACTGGAATACATGCTCTAGGAGCCCAGAGCAACTGCTGTCATGCTGGAGTGAAGTCATGTAGATCCCAAGATGTACATTCCTTGTTGAGTCCATTCTTCTGTCATCCTAAGTTACGTGACAAACATGTGAGTGAAGAATCTTGAAAGGGGACTCTCCAGCCCAAACTCTTTCAGCCTTCAGCTCTTGAACTACTCCCTGTCACTGAACATTCCATGAGCATAATAAATGTAGTTTTATAGCCCTAAATTTTGTGGTAGTTTATTATATAAGAATAGATAACTGGAATATATCCCAAAGCAGTAGTTGTTTCTTTCGACTTCTGAACAACAATCTCTCCAATAACAATATATTTATAGCCAGTTAGTATTTGTAAAAGATCTGATAAATACCATTCACAGTGAAGTATTAATAGGTGATAACTAATTATAAGCCTGTGAGCCTCCAGCTTCCTTGTTATAAAACCAAGGGTATGTGCTTTATAATTTCTAGGTCCCTTTCACTTTTGTCCTTTTTAGCCCTCATGAGCAGTGACTTAATTTTGAATAATGAAGCACCGATGGTGTTAGATGTGGAGTTATAATTTTATTTCCAAATATTTAGCTTAGAATCTCTCAAATATATCATTATGTTGTCATCTTCATCAGTTTTCTCCAACCCTAGATTAACCCTAGTTACAGTTATATCAATTCAACATTTCTTAAGGGAGAGGTAGACACTTACGTCTCTTCCTTAATTACTTTTAAAAACAGTGTGTGATGTCTTTGGATTAAAATTCGGATAGTTTCCATTTTCACAACAGTGCACAGAAGCAGTTCTCTCTGACATCATTAAATGGGTAGAATATTAGGCAGAGATATATTTCTGGTTGTTTGCTCCAGAAAGCAAATAAAAATGCATACAGAGTTTCCTAAGGATCAGATTTGCTCAAGTAGTATTCTGACCCAACATACGCTCTTATTCATCTTTAGATATTACAGTATATTGCTAAGGTTTTTTTCCTTAAATAAATATTATCCCTAGTTATTTTTTCAATTAGTCAAGTGTTAGAGAGCTGAAAATTTTCCACGTAGATTTTTTTTTTTATCTTATCTTCCTCCTAGTGATAGACACCAGCCGTTAGTAAAAAAAAAAAAAAAAAAAAAAAGAGTGAATTCAGGTCATCAGGACCTAAGTGGAAAGACCGTGGCAGTTAACCAAGCTATATTACACATTAAAACTTAAATTTGTGCTTTTCTGAAATTCCTGAGGTACCTTCACATCATGGATTTATGTGTTGTCTTTTTCGAAGTGGAGAATGACATTAGAAAAATTATGAAATTATTTTTGACTGAGAACATATTGAAATTTATCATTATCCAACTCTGGTGCTTTGACTAAAATGTAAAACACTTTTTACTGAAGTATTGAAGCTCTCATTAAGTAGTCTTAGCTTACTCAAAGCACGATGTTGACCTTCTGTGCTAAAGACATGTGCTGTTCCATGCAGATAGAGGCTTTTCTACTATACTCCTCTTGATGGTTCATAATGGGAGCTATATGTGCATATCAGGAGGAGAATAGACCTTAATTTGGAATATTAAGTAGCACAGGCACATAAAAAGCCTTCATTAAAATATTAAAAGTGTGCTAAACCCATAAGAGCTAAGCGATGTGTTCCTATGGGAGGAAAATTTCAACCTCAAGCTTCCTCCTTATCTCAATTTCTAACATGTGTTAATAAAAAAGAACATTAACTTAGTAAGTCACTTTTATCCAGTGGCTGCTAAAGTGACCAGACTGCCAAAAGTTTAGCTCATAGTTTGCCTGTTTCAGAATACAACAGTAAACAATCATTGTATCCCTGAAACTAACAAACCAGATACAAGGCTCATTTTGTCATCTTGAGCTATATAGGGGAAAAAATATTCATACAATAATTATTTTCACCAAGGCAATGATAGACCCATCAAGGTTTTTGTGGTATAGCTATGCCAATGGACAGCTGAATCCTCACATTTACAAAGGACATTTAAGGAATACCTACCATAAGAAAATTACTGAAATATGGGGCTTTGAGGCTCCAATTTTTACTTTTTAAAATATAAAACAGGGGAGGAGTCAAGATGGCGAAGTAGCAGGCTGAGACTACTTCAGCTAGCAGGAGATCAGCTAGATAGCTTATCTAAAGATTGCAAACACCTGCAAATCCATCGGCAGATCGAAGAGAAGAAGAACAGCAATTCTAGAAACAGAAAAACAACCACTTTCTGAAAGGTAGGACTGGCAGAGAAGTGAATCCAAAGCGACGGGAAGATAGACCCCGGGGCGAGGGGCCGGCTCCCGGCAAGCGGCGGAGCAACGAGCACAAAATCAGGACTTTTAAAAGTCTGTTCCACTGAGGGACATCGCTCCAGAGGCTAAACCAGGGCGAAGCCCACGCGGGGTCAGCGTGGCCTCAGGTCTCGCAGGGTCACAGAAGGATCGGGGGTGTCTGAGTGTTGCAGAGCTTGCGGATATTGGAACGGGAAAGCCAGCTACAGAGACAGAGCCGACAGTAAGCTCACAGCTCGGTGTTGCCTTGTACCGGTCGCAGGCTCGGTGAGCTCGGAGCGCGGCTGGAGGTTAGGCAGACGGGAGTTACTAGGAGCTGTTCGCTGAGGGCGCACTGGGGAGCGGGGCCCCAGGCTCTCGACTCCTCCGGACCGGAGACCAGGAGGCCGCCATATTCCCGTCCTCCGGAACTCTACGGAAAGCGCTTAGGGAACAAAAGCTCCTGAAAGCAAAGCCGAGCGGATCACTCAGCCCAGCCCCTGGTAAGGGCGGTGCAATTCTGCCTGGGGCAAATACACTTGAGAATCACTACAACAGGCCCCTCCCCGAGAAGATCAACAAGAAATCCAGGCAAGACCAAGTTCACCTACCAAGAAGTGCAGTTTCAATAACAAGGAGAGCAGCAGAATTCCAGAGGAGGAGAAAACAACCACAAAACTCATGGCTTTCTCCCTGTGATTTTTTAATCTTGCAGTAAATTTAATATTTTTCTTTTTCATTTTTTTTTCTCTTCTTCTAAAATTTTTTTAAACTCTTACCTTTCTTTTTTAACGTTTTTTAACTAGTTTATCTAATATATATATATTTTTTTCTTTTTATACTTTTCTTTATTTGTTTTCTTTTTTTAATATTTTTTCTTTTTTTCTTTCTTTATTTTTGAACCTCTTTTTATCCCCAAATCAGAAGAGATCCCAATCTCTTCAATCTCTTTTTTTAATTCTTTTTTTAATTCTTGATTGAATTTTTAATTCCATCTCTTTTTTTAATTCTTTCTTTTTCTTTTCTTTCTTTCTTTCTTTTTGAACCTCTTTTTATCCCCAAATCAGAGGAGATTCCAATCAGAAGAGATTGGGAGATCCCAATCAGAGGAGATCCCAATCAGAGGAGATCCCTCACCTAATTGTGAGGGGGGAGAAATTTCTCCCCCCTCACGATTAGGGATCTCTTCTGATTTGGTTAAAGCATACTTTCCTGGGATTGTTGCCACCCTTTTAGTGTTTTACTTGCTCCTTCATATACTCTTAGCTGGACAAAATGACAAGGCGGAAAAATTCACAACAAAAAAAACAACAAGAGGCAGTACCGAAGGCTAGGGACCTAATCAATACAGACATTGGTAATATGTCAGATCTAGAGTTCAAAATGACAATTCTCAAGGTTATAGCCGGGCTTGAAAAAGGCATGGAAGATATTAGAGAAACCCTCTCCAGAGGTATAAAAGCCCTTTCTGGAGAAATAAAAGAACTAAAATCTAACCACGTTGAAATCAAAAAAGCTATTAATGAGGTTCAATAAAAAATGGAGGCTCTCACTGCTAGGATAAATGAGGCAGAAGAAAGAATAAGCGATATAGAAGACCATATGACAGAGAATAAAGAAGCTGAGCAAAAGAGGGACAAACAGCTACTGGACCATGAGGGGAGAATTCGAGAGATAAGTGACACCATAAGACGAAACAACAGGAGAATAATTGGGATTCCAGAAGAAGAAGAGAGGGGAGCAGAAGGTATACTGGAGAGAATTATTGGGGAGAATTTCCCCAATATGGCAAAGGGAACGAGCATCAAAATTCAGGAGGTTCAGAGAACGCCCCTCAAAATCAATAAGAATAGGCCCACACCCCATCACCTAATAGTAAAATTTAGAAGCCTTGGTGACAAAAAGAGAATCCTGAAAGCAGCCCGGGAAAAGAAGTCTGTAACATACAATGGTAAAAGTATTAGATTGGCAGCTGACTTATCCACAGAGACCTGGCAGGCCAGAAAGAGCTGGCATGATATTTTCAG
This sequence comes from Neogale vison, assembly GCF_020171115.1. NCBI lineage: Eukaryota > Metazoa > Chordata > Mammalia > Carnivora > Mustelidae > Neogale > Neogale vison. Next base: position 70,105,737 of record NC_058103.1, read on the forward strand.
AGCACTAAACGAGAAAAACATGCAGCCAAGAATACTATATCCAGATAGGCTATCATTGAAAATAGAAGGAGAGATTAAAAGCTTCCAGGACAAACAAAAACTGAAAGAATTTGCAAACACCGAACCAGCTCTACAGGAAATATTGAAAGGGGTCCTCTAATCAAAGAGAGAACCTAAAAGTAGTAGATCAGAAAGGAACAGAGACAATATACAGTAACAGTTACCTTACAGGCAATACAATGGCACTAAATTCATATCTCTCAATAGTTACCTTGAATGTTAATGGGCTAAATGCCCCAATCAAAAGACACAGGGTATCAGAATGGATAAAAAAACAAAACGCATCTATACGTTGCCTACAAGAAACTCATTTTAAAATGATTTTTTTTAAAGATTTTATTTATTTATTTGACAGAGAGAGATCACAAGCAGGCAGAGAAGCAGGCAGAGAGAGAGAAGGAAGCAGGCTCCCCGCTGAGCAGAGAGCCCGATGCGGGGCTCGATGACAGGACCCTGATCATGACCTGAGCCGAAGGCAGTGGCTTAACCACTGGGCCACCCAGGCGCCCCAAGAAACTCATTTTAAACCTGAAGACACCTCCAGATTTAAAGTGAGGGGGTAGAAAAGAATTTACCAGCCTAATGGACATCAGAAGAAAGCAGGAGTGGCAATCCTTATATCAGATCAATTAGATTTTAAGACAAAGACTATAATAAGAGATGAGGAAGGACACTGTATCATACTAAAAGGGTCTATCCAACAAGGAGATCTAAAAATTTTAAATATCTATGGCCCCAACATGGGAGCAGCCAACTATATAAACCAATTAATAACAAAATCAAAGAAACACATCAACAATAATACAATAATAGTAGGGGACTTTAACACTCCCCTAACAGAAATGGACAGATCATCCAAGCAAAAGATCAACAAGGAAATAAAGCCTTAAACGACACACTAGACCAGATGGACATCACAGATATATTCAAAACATTTCATCCCAAAGCAACAGAATACACATTCTTCTCTAGTGCACATGGAACATTCTCCAGAATAGATCACATCCTCAGTCCTAAATCAGAACTCAGCCGGTATCAAAAGAATGGGATCATTCCCTGCATATTTTCAGACCACAATGCTCTGAAGCTAGAACTCATCTACAAGAGGAAGTTTGGAAAGAACCCAAATACATGAAGACTAAACAGCATCCTTCTAAAGAATGAATGGGTCAACCGGGAAATTAAAGAAGAATTGAAAAAAATCATGGAAACAAATGATAATGAAAATACAATGGTTCAAAATCTGTGGGACACAACAAAGGCAGTCCTGAGAGCAAAATATATAGCGGTATAAGCCTTTCTCAAGAAACAAGAAAGGTCTCAGGTACACAACCAAATCCTACACCTAAAGGAGATGGAGAAAGAACAAGAAAGAAACCCTAAGCCCAGCAGGAGAAGAGAAATCATAAAGATCAGAGCAGAAATCAATGAAATAGAAACCAAAAAAACAATAGAACAAATCAATGAAACTAGGAGCTGGTTCTTTGAAAGAATTAATAAGATTGATAAACCCTTGGCCAGACTTATCAAAAAGAAAAGAAAAAGACCCAAATAATTAAATCATGACTGAAAGAGGAGAGAGCACAACTAACACCAAAGAAATACAGACAATTATAAGAACATACTATGAGCAACTCTACACCAACAAATTTGACAATCTGGAAGAAATGGATGCATTCCTAGAAACATATAAATTACCACAGCCGAACCAGGAAGAAATAGAAAGCCTGAACAGACCCATAACCAGTAAGGAGATTGAAACAGTCATGAAAAATCTCCAAACAAACAAAAGCCCAGGGCCAGATGGCTTCCCAGGGGAATTCTACCAAACATTTAAAGAAGAACTAATTCCTATTCTCCTGAAACTGTTCCAAAAAATACAAATGGAAGGAAAACTTCGAAATTCATTTTATGAGGCCAACATCACCTTGATCCCAAAACCGGACAAGGATCCCATCAAAAAAGAGAGCTATAGACCAATATCCTTGATGAACACAGATGTGAAAATTCACACCAAAATACTAAACAATAGGATCCAACAGTACATTAAAAGGATTATTCACCATGACCAAGTGGGATTTATTCCAGGGCTGCAAGGTTGGTTCAACATCCGCAAATCAGTCAATGTGATACAACACATCAATAAAAGAAAGAACAAGAACCATATGATACTCTCCATAGATGCTGAAAAAGCATTTGAAAAAGTACAGCATTTCTTCCTGATCAAAACTCTTCAAAGTGTAGGGATAGAGGGCACATACCTCAATATCATCAACGCCATCTAAGAAAAACCCACCACAAATATCATTCTCAATGGAGAAAAACTGAAAGCTTTTCTGCTAAGGTCAGGAACACAGCAGGGATGTCCATTATCACCACTGCTATTCAACATAGTACTAGAAGTCCTAGCCTCAGCAATCAGACGACAAAAGGAAATTAAAGGCATCCAAATTGGCAAAGAAGAAGTCAAATTATCACTCTTCTCAGATGATATGATACTATACGTGGAAAACCCAAAAGACTCCACTCCAAAACTGCTACAACTTGTACATGAATTCAGTAAAGTGTCAGGATATAAAATCAATGCACAGAAATCAGTTGCATTTTTCTACAACAACAACAAGACAGAAGAAAGAGAAATTAAGGAGTCAATCCCATTTACAATTGCACCCCAAACCATAAGATACCTAGGAATAAACCTAACCAAAGAGGCACAGAATCTATACTCAGAATACTATAAAGTACTCATGAAAGAAATTGAGGAAGACACAAAGAAATGGAAAAATGTTCCATGCTCCTGGATTGGAAGAATAAATATTGTGAAAATGTCTATGCTACCTAAAGCAATCTACACATTTAGTGCAATTCCTATCAAAGTACCATCCATCTTTTTCAAAGAAATGGAACAAATAATCCTAAAATTTATATGGAAGCAGAAAAGACCTCGAATAGCAAAAGGGATATTGAAAAAGAAAGCCAAGGTTGGTGGCATCACAATTCCGGACTTCAAGCTCTATTACAAAGCTGTCATCATCAAGACAGCATGGTACTGGCACAAAAACAGACACATAGATCAATGGAACAGAACAGAGAGCCCAGAAATAGACCCTCAACTCTATGGTCAACTAATCTTCTACAAAGCAGGAAAGAATGTCCAATGGAAAAAAGACAGCCTCTTCAATAAATGGTGTTGGGAAATTGGACAGCCACATGCAGAAAAATGAAATTGGACCATTTCCTTACACCACACACAAAAGTAGACTCAAAATGGATGAAGGACCTCAATGTGAGAAAGGAATCCAACAAAATCCTTGAGGAGAACACAGGCAGTAACCTCTTCGACCTCAGCCGCAACATCTTCCTAGGAACATTGCCAAAGGCAAGGGAAGCAAAGGCAAAAATGAACTATTGGGATTAATCAAGATAAAAATCTTTTGCACAGCAAAGGAAACAGTCAAAAAAACCAAAAGACAACTGACAGAATGGGAGAAGATATTTGCAAACAACATATCAGATAAAGGACTAGTGTCAAAAATCTATAAAGAACTTAGCAAACTCAACACCCAAAGAACAAATAATCCAATCAAGAAATGGGCAGAGGACATGAACAGACATTTCTGCAACGAAGACATCCAGATGGCCAACAGACACATGAAAAACTGCTCCATATCACTCGGCATCAGGGAAATACAAATCAAAACCACAATGAGATATCACCTCACACCAGTCAGAATGGCTAAAATCAACAAGTCAGGAAATGACAGATGCTGGCGAGGATGCGGAGAAAGGGGAACCCTCCTACACTGTTGGTGGGAATGCAAGCTGGTGCTACCACTCTGGAAAACAGCATGGAGGTTCCTCAAAATGTTGAAAATAGAACTGCCCTATGACCCAGCAATTGCACTGCTGGGTATTTACCCTAAAGATACAAAGGTAGTGATCTGAAGGGGCACGTGCACCCGAATGTTTATAGCAGCAATGTCCACAATAGCCAAACTATGGAAAGAACCTAGATGTCCATCAACAGATGAATGGATAAAGAAGATGTGGTATATATACACAACGTAATACTATGCAGCGATCAAAAGAAATGAAATCTTGCCATTTGCAACAACGTGGATGGAACTAGAGCGTATCATGCTTAGCAAAATATGTCAAGCGGAGAAAGACAACTATCATATGATCTCCCTGATATGAGGAAGTGGTAATGCAACATGGGGGCTTAAGGGGGTAGGAGAAGAATAAATGAAACAAGATGGGAGTAGGAGGGAGACAAACCATAAGTGACTCTTAATCTCACAAAACAAACTGAGGGTTGCTGGGGGGAGGGGGGTTGAGAGAAGGGGGGTGGGGTTATGGACATTGGGGAGGGTATGTGCTTCGGTGAGTGCTGTGAAGTGTTAAACCTGGCGATTCACAGACCTGTACCCCTGGGGATAAAAATATATTATATGTTTATATAAAATTAAAAATTAAAAAAAAATAAAATAAAAAAATAAAACAATAAACTACCTACAGACTAATTCTTTTTTTTTTTTTTTTGGTTTTGTCACTATTTTTTTATTTTAGTTATTCTTTTTTTTTTCCAATTTATTTATTTTCAGAAAAACAGTATTCATTATTTTTTCACCACACCCAGTGCTCCATGCAAGCCGTGCCCTCTATAATACCCACCACCTGGTACCCCAACCTCCCACCCCCCCCCGCCACTTCAAACCCCTCAGACTGTTTTTCAGAGTCCATAGTCTCTCATGGTTCACCTCCCCTTCCAATTTACCCAAATTCCCTACTCCTCTCTAACACCCCTTGTCCTCCATGCTATTGGTTATGCTCCATAAATAAGTGAAACCATATGATAATTGACTCTCTCTGCTTAACTTATTTCACTCAGCATTATCTCTTCCAGTCCCGTCCATGTTGCTACAAAAGTTGGGTATTCGTCCTTTCTGATGGAGGCATAATACTCCATAGTGTATATGGACCACATCTTCCTTATCCATTCATCCGTTGAAGGGCATCTTGGTTCTTTCCATAGTTTGGCGACTGTGGCCATTGCTGCTATAAACATTGGGGTACAGATGGCCCTTCTTTTCACGACATCTGTATCTTTGGTGTAAATACCCAGGAGTGCAATGGCAGGGTCGTAGGGAAGCTCTATTTTTAATTTCTTGAGGAATCTCCACACTGTTCTCCAAAGAGGCTGCACCAACTTGCATTCCCACCAACAGTGTAAGAGGGTTCCCCTTTCTCCACATCCTCTCCAACAGACTAATTCTTAAACATAAGACATTAAATGAATTTAGTAATTTCTATATTTAAAACATAATTTTAAATTAAATGTTGCTTTACATACATGTTCCTTTTTCCTCGTGAAATTTAGTGCCATAAAGAAATAACTCTCATTTGCTAAATAATGGGTGTCAAAAAAAGTTCTAATATTTATATCTGATCTTTAGATGTTGTTATTTATATTAATTTAAAAGTCATATTGGTGGGTCTTGGAATCTGCCACTATGCTTGAAAAGTGCCTGGTCCTTAATAAGCATAGAACTATTCATTTAATATATGAATATATAAATTTGTTGAATGTTTTACTCTTGTCAGAAATACTTTAAGAACATTGCAAGGATAGGGGCACCTGGGTGACTTAGTCGGTTAAAGTTGGTGAAGTAACATAACTGCCTTCGGCTTAGATCATGATCCCAGGGTCCTGGGATTGAGCCCCCAGTTAGGCTCCCTAGTCATCAGGGAACTTCCTTCCTCAACTCCCACCCCACTGCTCCACCTGCTTGCATTCTCTCTCACTCTGTCAAATAAATAAATAAAGTCTTTAAAAAAAAAACTGCAAGGATAAATAAAGGATGGAGCAGGAAGAATTGTTCCAACAACTAGATTAGGAAGGAGTTTATGGATGTACAGAAATGAGTACACTAATTAGTTAAAGAAAATAAAAGAAGGAACAAAATTTAATGTATGATATTTAGTATATTAGTTTGCTAGGCCACTATAAGAAAATACCACATAGTGGATGAAATAAACAACAGAAATTATTTTCTCACAGTTTTGATGGCTAGAGGTCCAAGATCAGGGTGTTGGTAGGATCAGCTTCATTCTGAAATCTCTCTCGTTGGTTTGCAGATGGCTGCTTTCTCACTGCGTTCTCACATGGTGTTTTCTCTGTGCACACTCACACACACACACACACACACACACACACACACCCCTTCTGGTGTCTCTCCATGTGTCCTAATTTACTCTTGGTATGAGGATCCTAGTCATTCCAGATTAGGGCCTACTCTAAAGACCTCATATTAACTTAATCACTTCTTTAAAGACTTTATCTACAAATACAGTTACATTCTGAAATACTGAGAGTTTAGGACTTCAGCATTTGAGCCTAGAGGGAAGACAATTCAGCTCATAACTATTAGTTTCCCATCGTCAAGAATCCAGATACCCACAATGTTAAAATAGGGATTTTGAAAAAGTTGAAATTCATATTTTGGAAAACATTATTTAAGTTTTTGGTTATCCAGAAAATATGATAAATTTGCAAAGATAAAAGAAATTGTGTAATCAATAAAAGCAGGCCTTGCATCAGCTGTAAAATGATCAAATTAATGGCATGATTTTATACTACAGGAATGAAAAGTCACTAAACGTTGAAAACAGGTTCTTTTATAGCCTGTCTGAAAGAAGAAAAAAGGGTCACATATGAATTTAAGCAATAACCAATAACTATATACGGAATCTTTCTCCCAGAAGATAAGTATGAGGGACTTGGGAAGAAAGGCAAAATTACTGGCCTCCGCTTGCCAAACGCAACAAATCATTAGGGCTTTCCTGATGAATGAATACTAGTTTCCAATCCCTAGAATGACCATATAATCCAGTTTGCATAGGTATTTCCCAATTTATGCTTGTTATTTATCAATATTATGTCCAGTTAGCATCTCCTTTAGCCCTCAAAATTATCCCAGTTTGATCACCCATATATCACTATAGCCCCATCTTCCTCCCAACGTGTATACACACCCACACTTAGAGCGAATATTTGAGATTCAAAAGCCCTATCTCCCATACTCAACAGATGCTGCTTTCTCCCTATATCTACATATTGAAACTATTTTCCTCTTGACCAGTAGAGAATCTAACAGATCTCGAGTTCTGTTTTATCCATCCTTGATAATAGGTTCTAGGTTCTGTAGAGAAAGGAAAGAGTATCCACAGTATTTTTCAAATTTTCAGATTTAGTTTTAACATGCATCAGGCTATAATGGAAAAAGGTCTGGGCCAGTCATAACACATTTCTAGCCCCTACTTTATCAGCTATTAACCCTGTAGCTTTGCACACATCGTTAAAATTTTTCAACCTTGCTTTCCTCATTAATATCAAGGGGGCAGGGCAAATGAGCTTATAAATTGCTTGGTCATGACATTAATGATGCTTCTAGGGGACACCATTTCCTCACTCCTAGAACACTCAACATTCATTCTTGTGCTTGGTATCATGAAGATTCATATGAGGAACCAAGGGAAAGGTGAAAGGAGAAAAGCTGAATTAGGGATTGTATGTGGCTAAATACATGGCAAGAGTTAAGAATGTATGATTGAGAGAACTTATACAACTCTATGCTTAAAAAGCAAAATAATTCAATTAAAAACTAGGCAAAGAAACTGAGTAAACATTTTTCCATATAAGACCTATAAATAGCCAACAGATACATGAAATGATGTTCAACATTACTAATCAACAGGAAAAGGCAAATCAAAACAACTATGAGATACCACCTCAACATGGTCAGGATGGCTAGCAACAAAAAGACAAGAAATAACAAATGTTGATGAGGAGGTGGAGAAAAGGGAACCCTCACATACTGCTGGTGGGAACCCTCACATACATTCAGGTGCAATCACTATGAAAAAAATACAAAGGTTCCTCAAAAAATTAAAGTACTATACAATTTAGTAAGTCTATCCAAAACAAAAAATAGTAATTTAAAAAGATATATGCAGCCCAGACCTATGCTTATTGCAGCATTATAACAGCCAAGATATGGAAGAACTAAAGGGTCCACAATAGATAAATGGAAAAAGAAGATGGGGGTGTGTATGTGTATAAACATATATATAATGGAATATTACTTACCCATAAAAATGAATGAGATCCTTCCATTTATGTCAACAAGAATGAACCTAGAGAACATTTCATAAGTTAAACAAGTCAGATCAAGAAAGGCAAATACCATATGGTTTCACTCATATGTGGAATCTAAAAAAACAAAACAAATGAACAAACAAGCAAAAATGGAAACAGACTCATAAATATAGAGAACAAACTGGTAATTGCCCAGGGAAGGATGTGGAGGAATAGGCAAAATAGGTGAAGGTGATTAAGAAGTATAAACTTCCAGCTATAAAATAAGTCACAGAGAGGAAAAGTACAGTATAGGGAATATTATTATATTCCCTATAGTATACTGTCATAGTATTGTATACTGTGTATAGTATTGTGATGTTGCATGGTAATACATGGTAACCATATTCACAGTGGTGAACAGAGATTAATGTATAGAGCTGTCAAATCACTATGTTGTGCACCTGAAACAATCTTGTATGTCAACTACAAAACAAGAAAAATACTTTAAAATATTTTTAAAACTTTAAAAATAAGAAAGATTAAAGAAACAAGTATGATTGAAGAACTTAGAAATTTAGAGCACAGAGAAAGGTAAAGTGACATTTAAAAAATTGGGGCGCCTGGGTGGCTCAGTGGGTTAAGCCACTGCCTTCGGCTCAGGTCATGATCCCGGGGTCCTGGGATCGAGTCCCGCATCGGGCTCTCCGCTGAGCAGAGAGCCTGCTTTCCTCTCTCTCTCTCTCTGCCTACCTCTCTGCCTACTTGTGATCTCTCTCTGTCAAAAAAAAAAAAAAAAAAAATCTAAAAAATAGTAATAATACCTCATAAACTTTCCAGTTATGTTTCAATGAGCTTTTTGGCATTTGAGTTGTAACATGCTTTTTTGTATTCCATGCTTTTTTGTATTTTAACTATGGGGAACAGAGAATCTAGAGAATAAGTCTAGGGAGGGAGAATGAGAGAGAAGGAAAACTAAAACAGCAGTGAGTAGGCATTTAGCTTTTGTTTTGCCCAATTTCTGACTTTTTGTTAAAAGAGGACATAAGAGAGAATACAGGAAACTAACAATCAAGATGAGACTGTATCTGTCAACATAGACCTGGAGGTATGAGATGTTACCTTGACTTAGAATATCCAATTATTGTTTTTTTAAAGATTTTATTTATTTATTTGACAGAGATCACAAGTAGGCAGAGGGGTAGGCAGAGAGACAGAGGAGGAAGCAGGCTCCCCGCTGAGCAGAGAGCCCAATGCGGGGTTCGATCCCAGGATCCTGGGGTCATGACCTGAGCCAAAGGCAGAGGCTTTAACCCACTGCACCACCCAGGCCCGCTCAGATTATTTTTAAGGGTTTTTATCTTTTGAGGGAAAAAACACATAAAAATTTATGGGTCTATGCCAGAAAGACTGTAAAATATGCCTAATCCCCAGTCAGGTCAAAAAATTTCATATAAAAGATGCACGGTTAATATAAGGGGGAAAGTGTTAAAAAACCTACATCTAAGCATAACACTCCCTGCTTTGCACTACCTACCATATTGTCATCTTGTTTTTTTTAAATATGTCCTGAAATCCCATTTCCATACCCATAAATTACATTATAAATTGTATGTTAACTTGGGAATATATCTAGGTATGGGTTCATCATATGTGCTCTGGTTTTCAAAAAGAAATGTCTATGCTTAGAGAGAACAAGGTCAGCATGGTTGAGAAAACACGTGGTGCCCATCACTGTAATCACTGCAAATCATGTGAAAGCAGTCCTTCAAGAAAATACCCAAGTCATAATCATTCTTGAGTTTGATGTGATACTGTGACTATGCTCCTTTGACAGAAGGTTGTGGGTTAAAAAAAAAAAAAAAAAAAAAAAAAAAAAAAAAAAAACCTATCTCATAATCTACATTGAATCTGTTCTGCTATTTGATATATTCAAAAGCATTAAATCTTGTCAATGGCTCCTCTCCTCATGATGACTCTTGGCTATAACTATGTCAGGCTGAAGAAAGTAGAGAATTAAGATTATTTTCAGGACTCCGTGACCCTTACAAATCTAATTACAAAGCAATTTCACCTTTTCCTACTCATATCAGTTATCTGTTTCCACCATAATGCTGTGAAATAAATGAACAGAAAGCATCAGTGGTCTATATCAGTAAACGTGTATTTAGCTCACAGCTCCATAAGGAGATGGTTTAGGTTGGACTCAACCAGGTAATTCTTCTAGTCTCAGATGAGCTCATCTACACATCTGAGGTTCTCCTGGCTGCCAGTTTGGGGCTTATACATATGGATTAGCTGGGCGTTGGCTACAACAACTCTGCTGTGCTTCGTGCATCTCTCACATCATCCAGCTGACTATGCTGGTTTGTTCTTACGACAAAGGCAGAGGAGCAAAAGCAGAAATGTCACTGCACTTGTGCATTTTCAAGCCTCCTCATTCATCACATCTGCTGGCCCATTGGCTGAATCAAACTACGATGGCTGAACATAGAATCAATGAGCAGAGAAATAAACTCCAAGTTTTAATAGGAGTAATTTAAAGTCACAAGGCAAAGGGATATGTATGTAAGAAGTGATGAAGAATAGGGGCTAACTGCAAAATTAGTGTACTCTTAATCTTGTTTGTCTCCCTAGCACAGAGGGAGGCATAATTTTTTTTTAATTTCTTTTTTTAATTTTTTTATTTTCAGCATAACAGTATTTATTATTTTTGCACCACACCCAGTGCTCCATGCAATCTGTGCCCTCTCTAATACCCACCACCTGGTTCCCCCAACCTCCCACCCCCCGTCGCTTCAAACCCCTCAGATTGTTTTTCAGAGTCCATAGTCTCTCATGGGTCACCTCCCCTTCCAATTTCCCCCAACTCCCTTCTCCTCTCTAACTCCCCTTGTCCTCCATGCTACTTGTTATGTTCCAGAAATAAGTGAAACCATATGATAATTTTTTTTATTTCTAAGTTTTTAGATACCCTGTAAAAATAAACTAACTTTTACATACAGTAACTTCTAAAATGAACCAACTTTTATATACATTAACTGACTTCTAATACACCTCTCCTGCAGATATATCAAAAACCATTCTAACCAAACTTCACAGGTCTTTGGAGGCATCTCTACATGGTCTCACTGGAATAACCATATACTGAAAATTCCCAAGCAGCTTCCTCCAGTTCACTTCCCTATCCAACCCTGAACTTTATCTCAGCTTCTAAATGTTTTTCAGGTTTCTCAAACTTAATATTTTCATTACTGATTTCTTCATTCTTCTACACCACACCAATACTAATATATTTTTTCTCTTGATTCCTTATTCTCTATGCTCTAAAACTGATCCCACCATGCACATGTCAACTAAGCTAGAAAAAGTCAGCTCTCTTCCTTCCCATCCTATCGCTACATTTTCAAATGTTTGTCATGCCCTGAAACTGCTACCTCCTTAAGATTTCTTTTTTCTATTATCTTCTCTTTTCTATTCCTCCTGCCTCAGTCTTCAGTTTATGCTTCATCTTTTTATACTGAACTGCTGAAATTATTTACTTCCCTTCTTATTCTGTCATGCCCCCAAATTATGTTTCTTAAGCAAATGTTGTCATAGGGATATCCTAGCTTAAACATCTTCAAAGACATCTCACTACCAATGGGACAAGAAATGCGAGTGCTTTCATGAGGTAGCCTCTTATTTCTTCCAGTAACTCAGTTGCCCCTAATTTATATAAAACTAATAGTGGTAAACTTAGTCTTGTTTTGACAAGCCTGACTGATTCTACTCATATGCCTCATTTGATTTCCACATTTCATTTATGCCCACAAATATATATACACAAGCAAAGACACACAGACACACCCCACCACGACCACCACCAGCAGCAGCAGCTGGTACAGTGTAGTCTTACACCCTTTATGTTTCCACTACTTTCTGCACTGGTCTTTATCAGGCACAGCACATCAATGTACTTATCTGCTTACATTTGTCTCCACTTTAGACTATTCTCAACTTTACTTAGATGACTTCTTACTCATTTTTTTAACCCCAGATTCTAGTATGTAATAGATGTGATGTCTGAATAAGTTAAGAGACAGGTGGGAGGAAAAGTGTCCAGTTGAAAAGGAAATATTATTATACGTGTACCCAGGATGCATGTAATATATTTTCCTGGTATTAAATAAAACAGATTGAAGAAAATAGACTAAACTTGAATCCTTCTCAACCTTATTAAAAAATATTCCAGGAAATATGCCACTCACTCCTTTTCAATCAGTAATTTCATCTTAGAGCTCTCTCAAGATGTATTAAAGGGCTTTGGTTAGCAAGTCTTACAAAGTAAATGCCAGAGCTAGCTCTCCAGATGGTACTGAATTAGTCAACAATGACAGCATGTAAGTGTTGATGCTGTCCTTCATCTTCCTATACCTAATGCACCAAAAAAATGAAAGAATGTCAACTTTCCCGTTGTGGCCTGATTCTTTCAAATGCACAATTTTCAGTAGAGGAGCCAAGTGCTAAAATAAGAATATTCTTGTCTGGAAAAGAACTAGCCAATCATTAGAAATCCTATTCTACCCTCAGAGATAACCCTTTTGGTCTTTCAGTAATACTCTTAACAATGAAGAAACACACACAAAAGAAGGTGAGGGATTTAAAACAAAATTTAATAGAGTATACAGTAGTAAATATTTGCTGACTTCAACAAAATGTACACATTCATTTAAGTGGTATAAATTCAGATACCATTCAGGGCTTCTGTGTAAGAATGGGCAGCCTCTCAAGCAAAGCAAATAAAGGTGACATGGTGACTTCAGAATTTTACTTCTTTGAAGAGTCTTTTTCCTTCCTACCTTTCCTGCTATATGGTAGATGATTTGAGGAAAAAGGCAAAAAGGAAATGCATAGAAAACCAAATTTCCTTATAACCTGCAGTCCACTGACAAATACTTGAGGCAGGCCGAGTATAACTTTCCTCCAGAACTCCCAACTCTCTTAATGTTAATGTTTTAAAAGAGGGAAAAATAACTGTAGCTTAAAAATAGCTAGGACCCGAGGATCCTGTGAGCATTCTTTAACATACGAAAATCCTTTTGGAAACTTCTCTTGTCTTTATCTCACTCAACTACATGGTATATAATCAGTTGCTCCTCCCAATCCCAGGGCACGTCTTTCTGCCCATGGGTCCTGCCCCCGTGCTTTAATAAAACCACCTTTTTGCACCCAAGACGTCTCAAGAATTCTTCCTTGGCCATCGGCTCTGAACCCAAACATTTCCACATTAGTAAATACTCAGTTTTAACATATTTTAAAGTCAGAATTTACCACCTGAGAACAATCAACAATGAACTGCATAGCAGAGTTCTGGAGAACTGACCATGAAACTGAATTTTGTCCATACACACGATCTCCTGCAGAATGAATCTGTCAAAACCTGGCCAGCTTGAGTATTCTGAACTTATAAGGTCTTACTAAAATTGGTCTTACTAAAATTAGTCACTAAGAGACTATCCAACCCAATTAGAGAAGGAGCAGAGAGTGAAGGAATTTAAGAGACTCACACAAATAAATAAATGAGCAAGAGCCATGAGAAAGTATATACCATGAGTAAGCAAAAGCCAAGAGGTAAAAATAGAAAAGGAAGACATAGACACAAATAAAACCAGATAAATAAATGGAAAAGCAGAGTGACTAAAAACAGGGGCAATGGACCCTTGCCTCTAATGGGACAATTAAAAGTTCTAGGGACACTCAAAGAACTTCTGAAAGCCTGGATATTTGGTTGCTGAAGCAGTTTCTCAGGCTTCCCTTCTTTTTCTGAAAACCTACAATGAAATCCTAACAGGAGTGGAGATCCAAACATGGTTGTTTCTTACCACTCAGAAGTACCTTTATAATCCAGTGGGAAAGCATAAAGAAGATACATGTGTTTGTAAAGTAAAGAATATACCAGCCTATTTTTTTCTGGAATATAACCAGAATCCTAGCTCAAAATCACGTTCATCTGTTCCACCTCCTTCATCTTAACTGTTAATATTATTACCTCTGGTTTTCTCCATCACGGGTCAATATCCCCCAAGTAGTACTTAGCCTACCAGAGAAAGGTGACATTAAAATAGTATCATCTCTGTCTTGGATAGGCTAAACTGTCCCCTTAGTTCATTAAGATAAATAAAAATAAGTACGTTAAACCACTAGCATAAAAAAAGCAATGTTTACACCAAAACACAAATGACATTAAATGGGCTCTCTCTTATTGCAAACCAGTATTTGCTCTTTAACTCCCAGACTTCAACTTACTGCTACATCCTAACTTGAAGGCCTCACATTAAAGAATTAAAATGTTCAAAGAAGTGATTTTTTTCCCCCTTCTCCCAGAATCACCCTTCTACAGGATTGAGCAGATATACATTGACCCCCAATTATGCATAACATCTCTTTCACCATAAACTATAAACCAAAGCAAATAGGATAGCAAATATAGAGCAATAAAAAGCAAATATGGAGCCTGCTCAGAGTCAAGGAGCAGAGAAACAAACTCCATGACTTGAGAGAGTGGCAAAATCACATTATAAAAGCACACACATAATAGGAAATATAGTTGGGACCATCTTTGGAAGATATAATCTTCCTGTCTCCAAAGCTAGAATGGAAACACGGGTACATTTTACAAAATAGCTTCTACGCCTTTTCTATCCCTATGGTGTTAATTTAGCACAATACTTGGCACAGAGTGGATGTTTTTACACATTTTATTTTATTTTCCAAGCAAGCTTTGAGATATTTCTAACACCAACACACTACACAAAAGGTAGGGGTTTATTTCTTCTTTGGGGTTAAATATAGATGAGAAGATGCTACCCATAAAAAGAGGTTTAAGTTTTTATCAACAATTAGATTATTGTCCTCCTCATGTTTCCCCTCACAGAAGAGGCAACGTCCATTCTGGGCACCCCCAGCTTCTAGGAGCCCTATTTGGTAAATATACTTCCATTATTACATGAGTAAATTTGATCTCTGGGTGTGGATAAATGCATATCCTTAATCTGAGGTTCATTTGCCTTTGCCCAAAAGATGCTTAAAATTTCTTTTTAAAAGGTCCATATAGCACTTTCATCAGACAAGTCTGAGTTCAGGAGGAAAAAAAGGAACAAACAAACAAAATCGCCTTCAATACTCCCTTCGATTGTTGCCAGGGAGACCTTGTCTGAAGCTTCCCTCTGTTCTCAACATGCATTGGCTCATATTCATCACTATTGACAGTCTCATATGTGTCACTGTCCAGCAAAAATCCTATCTGTTACTATTAATAAGCTACCCTTTGCCATATTGATTAGTTGCTTATCTGAGCTTTACAGACAACAACCTCCCTGCTTGTCTCAGAAGCCTCATATTAGTCAGAATGGTACTTCAAAACTCTTTGCTTCCTATCTTTGTGACTTAAAGTATATATAGCCTTGACCTTAGATCTGTACCTCTGTCTTAGTACTTAGACATCCTCCTGCACCGTGTTGCAGTATTAACTCTCAGATGACTAAACTCTGCTCCATCCATGTGCTACAGTACTCCCTGGAAGTTGACTATGGATCACATACCTAATCTAAAAATGGCAGAAATGTCCTGAGCTAAAGTGAATGATCTCTAAACAAGATGCACAAAAGTAATTTTCTAGGAACATACTCAAATACTCCATTTTCTACAAGGCCTAGCCCCATTTCCTGATAACAATAACAGTTAAATGGAACTGGCATAAAACTATAGGATCTGGTATGGTACATCAGCTTTATAGCACATGAACTACATTTAAGGAGGTGTTCGTAAAACTTCTCAGAGAACTAGTTAGTTGAGCCAATCAGGAATATGTTTCATTGGATTCCCTACTAGAAAATCCTTTATCCTAAAAATGAGGCATGCCAGCTCAACTTGAGAATGATGTTTCAAGTAAGAAAGAAGAGGCAGTTATGAAAAGGTACTTTATTCCTCAGCCCAGTCTTAGTCTCACATCTGTATTCTAGTGCAACTGGCTTCAGGAGAAAATAAAAGTTATTTTCACCAGAATTTCCACAGATATCAAGGGAATAAGGCAGCTACACTCTGGAATACATGTATCCAACACACCATAAAAGTGAGAGAATGATCTCTGCTGCCCCTAAACATAAAGCAGGATGGCCGCATGGAGCTTCTTCAGCATCAACAGTGACTTTAGTCTGCAATGGTGGACCAGTTTCAGTTCAATAGAGCATTAGCATAACTTAGTTTGCATCATTAGATCAGGAGACCATCTCAATATCAGCAGCATTCAAGTTCCTTGGAAGGACTGCACTATTTTAGCAGTATATATTATCTTGAACCAGAGCAGGAAGGAGAAGAAAAAAAGCTATGCCATTATGTCAGATGGAGCACCTGGGTGGCTCAGTTGGTTAAATGCCTGACTCTTGATTTTGGCTGGTGATGATCTCAGTGTCATGAGATCGAGTCCTACATTGAGCAGCACTTAGTGTGGAGACTGCTTGAGATTCTCTCTCTCCCTTTTCCTCTGCTCCTTCCCTGTCTCTCTAAAAAAAAAAAAAAAAAAAGTTGTGTCAGAAGTCCTAAAGTAATTGGGAAAACATAGAGGAGCTGCAGGTCTCACAATAAGAAATTTTTTAAAATACTATTTGTTTTCTCTTTTTTTCTGCAAAATCTAAAAAACAAGAAATAAATTAAATAATATAATCCAGAAAGGCCCCAGCAATACAAAAGTAAAAAATATTTGGAATAGGATACAATACAAACCGCACCTGCAATAGTCTATTTACAACCTGGCAAATGGCTATAGGGTCAAAATATAATCATCCAATGCAATCAGGTAAATATGGGTTAGGCCCAGAGCAGTACAAGACCAGGGGTGAATGTTGAATGCTTTTTCCATACTCCTACTCCTTTGTAATCTCTTTCTGTTCACTTCTCCAGCTTTTCTTACTTTGTTTATAAATATCAAGGATATTGGATAGGGTTACTGACCTGTGCCTTTACATAAAATAGCTTTAATATATACACATGGAATAGAGAAAACATTTTAAGAAATATATACCATGCATAAAATTAGAAGAAAAAGTTCCCATAGCACATTCAGCTCAAGTTGCTGTTTCTTATTTAAGATGCTATTATAGCTTCTTTGCTAGAATGTTGATTTCTAGAATTGTTCACTGTTAGCAATTCACCACAAAATTCCAGAAGCATGTCATGTGAGATTTCATCAGATATAAGAGTTAATCAGATTCTTTTAATTCTCTGCATACATTTTCTCAAAATAACATGTACTATCCTTAAGAAAATGAGTTCTAAAATATGATCAAAGCAAAAATAACCTATTCCCTATGGAAACACAAAGGCTCTGCAAGTACCTTTACAATTTATATAAATAGAGACAAATAGGTTAATTTTGTTTACTTTTTTTAATGGCTCTCAGTCAGGAGCTCATTTATACAAATGTTTATTATGATTATGATTATTATTATTATTCTTAAAACCCTTTTGTAAAAGGATATTTCCTCAAAACAAAGGCATCTCATGGTATAATTGGCATGAGTATGTTATGTGAAACTGAATTATTTAGCTAGCATTCCTCTAATTACCATTTTTTTCATGGGAATCCATTTTTCAACAATAATATTATAAAATAATTAATACCTTCAGGACAAAGACCTGAACTTTATGCAAATATAGATTAGAAAAGTCCAAATTATTTTTTAATGAGCTATATGTATTATATCTCCCTATCTAGAGTTCATCTGGACCATAGCATTAAATAAGCTTAGAGTTAATTAAGCGTATTATAACTATTCCTAGCTTCTGCCTTTATTAGTATGAATCCACCAGCTCAGAGGCACTCAGCAAACATGGAAATACTTTATCAACACCTCACTCCAAAACACCTTGAAATATTTCAATCCTGCCTATACTCTTGGGATAATTCTAAAAGCTCAAACCTATTGGGCTCTTTTTGAAATCCATTACTTTTCTATTTATATAAATATGAATTGCAGGAATAGAGGAGGCTTTCTTTGTAGATGTTGATTTATATTAATAAAAGCTATAGGCAAACAATGGCTGTTGAGCACAAGCACACAAGAAGGAACGATATCTCTTGCTGCAGAGATACTGGCTCAGTCATCAGCAGATTAAATGAACAGATTTGCTTCATATTTTAGTGTGTTAAATTGAATACAAGTCATAATAGAAAATCTCAACATGCAAATGAAATCAGAAGAGCTTTTCTAATTTTCAGGAAGGGAATGAGAGAATCAATCTTTCAGTTAAAAAAAGAAAATCCACAGACCACTTATTAATAGCTGATCACATTTTGGAAGCAGCCAAACTAATTTAACTTATACCTACTCAGCTTGTGTTAGTTAGAAGAGCAAACTCAGAACTAACCCTATTAAAATTTACCCCAAATTTAAAAGAAACATCACTTACATAAGATAATCCTATGGGGGAGGGGGGACACAACACTGTGAATATCCACAGTGAACAATATCAATACCTACAGGAAAGAAAGAGACATTCATTTCCTACCATGGATACAGAGGGAAAGTAAAAGAGCACAGTCAAGATGTATTTTCCATGGATCTGTTTCACATTCTATCAAACACCCTCTGGGCATATTTCCACAGCTGTGGCAAAATCCTCTATAGAAGAATGATTTGACATTTTAACGTTATTTTCCCAGTCTCTCCCATGTAATTTTGTGATAAAATAAACTCACACCCCCTGAAAAGGTGGGGTATCAAAATGACAATGGATTTTGGATTCAGAGAAACTAGACTTTAAATACAACCATTGCCATTCAGTAAGTGAAATACTTTGGAAAATTAGTTCACTTTTCTCAGCCTCAGTTCTTTCTACAGTAAAGAGGATTCACTACCTAAACAGAACGATTGAAGGAAAAAAAAAACTCCAGCAGATTATCTGTAAGATAATGTGTACTCAATAATTATCAGTTCACTTATCTCAGGCATTACCTCTACTCTAATTTTCTATGCTATCAGCTGCTAGTCAAAAATTCTGTGTTCCTTTATGTGATCTGGACTTCCATTTCTTTATATTCTGCTTTACCCCTAGGCAATCACAAGTTTTGAGTACATACCATATCATTTGAAAGTCCCCCAAATTTTCTCTTCCCATCACCTCATTCCACTCCTTCCCTAGCACTAGGGGGAATAAAATAGAACTATGGTCAATGGAATCAACTAAAAGGTAGAGTTTCTGTTGGATAGAAGAAAGTAATTTTAAAGATAGCTGAACCCAGGTAAACATGCTCTTGGCCTTCTTGAATCACTTTTCTCTTGAAATACTCTCCTTCTTATTATTCCCTGTGCCTGGTAAGTCCCCTTTCCTAATAGAAGAGGCATTGTTTTCCACACTCAACAACCATAGAGGAAAAACCCAGGAAAAAACTGAGGAGCAGGCTACTTAAGCCTGTCCATTGTCTGGGACACAGTAGTCCTAGTGATACATATGAAGTACAGCTTTGTTCTCCAGAGATGGAGAGGTGAGCATTTCAAAGCCAAATGAGTAATTAATTACTTTTCTTTTCAGGCACATGGGACCCAGGTTAGGATGGACAAGGAGAGCAGCAACTGCTTTATCAGACACCTGTCTGATAAAGTAGATTCAGCAGTTCAAATCCTGTCTATACACTTTCACTACACCTGCAGTAGTTAAATAAAAGTAGGCCCCCTTTCTTGAGTAACATACAAAATACTTTACAATATTATAAAATATAATTTCACTATTTTACTAAAAGCATAAAGATTTAGTACTTCATCAAGATTGGTCTTCTCTTCCAAAAGTAAGTTATAAAATATCTGATCATGGAATTTATAAGACCTCTCTTAGAATACATGTTCAGACAATCACTTATAAATAATTTTTTTTAAAGATTTTATTTATTTATTTGTCAGAGAGAGAGGGAGCACAGGCAGGCCGAGAGGCAGGCAGAGGCAGAGGGAGAAGCAGGCTCCCTGCCGAGCAAGGAGCCCGATGTGGGACTCGATCCCAGGACGCTGGGATCATGACCTGAGCCGAAGGCAGCTGCTTAACCAACTGAGCCACCCAGGGTCAGTCCACCAGGCTAAATATTAGTCCCCAAAATATCCAGCCCTAATCCCTGGAACCTATAAATATTACCATACACACACACACACACACACACACATTTATATTTATATCTATATATATTTATATCTTTAATTGAAAAAAGGAACTTCACATGGGTGATTAAGAATATTAAATTAGAGAAATTATATTGCATTATCCAGATAAACCTTAAATGTAATCACCAGCATCTTTGAAAGAAGGCAGAGGGAGTTTGCTAACAGAAGAGGAGAGGTAATGTGACCATGCTTCTGGCCTTGAAGATGGAGGAAAGAGCCATGAGCTGAAGAATATAAGGAATGCATCTCTAGAAGCTAGAAAAGGCAAGAAAGCAGATTTTTCCCATAAGTCTCTCTAGGGAATATGACCTTGCTGATACCTTAGTTTGGGCCCAGTTTTCTGGACCCGTTTTGAACTTCTAGCCTCCGAACTAAAGGAAAATAAAGTTCTGTTGTTACAATTCACTTGTTGTTACAAGTAAATTAGTAATAACTTGTTATAGCAGCCATAGGAAACCAACATAATCAGAAACATTTAATTAAATAGAAACTTATTACAAATCAACTAATGGGGATGTGAACAAGAAATAAAGCTTTTTTCAAATTCTTCAACCTTAGTTACATATCTCTTATATTATGTGCTTGCACAGCACAGCACAATTCCCTTTTATGGCATCTCTCACATACTCTGGAATTAAATTATTTAGTTGTCTCTTTTCCACAAAACAGAAAGTCCATGACAGCAAGATCCATGTCTGCCTCATTTATTTGTGTTCTATGGCTGACATGTTGCATCACTGATAAATATTTGTTGAAAAGATGAATAAGTGAATAAGAGAATGAAAGAATGAATTATTTAAGAATACAGCAAAGCAGAGAAAACAATATGAGGACACACAGGAAGAAAGAGGATTACCCCAAATGCTTAGGAAATTGTTAGTCAGTGTAAGGAGGAAAAAAAAAATATATCAACTGATTCAGGGGATTATTTTGTGTTTTTCTTGGTCAACTTTGCTAACATTTAAAGAGGCAAGGCACAAAATGGCAGCCAGAATAAAATAAAAGTTTCATACAATTCCTAACTTCTAAATAGACCTTAAATAATAAAAAAAGTAAACATTTATAAACATAGGATAAAATTAATTTAAATCTTTAAGTGATCGGGGCACCTGGGTGGCTCAGTGGGTTAAGCCTCTGCCTCAGCTCAGGTCATGATCTCAGGGTCCTGGGATCGAGCCCCGCATCCGGCTCTCTGCTTGGCAGGGAGCCTGCTCCCCCCTCTCTCTCTGCCTGCCTCTCTGCCTACTTGTGATCTCTCTCTCTCTGTTTAATAAATAAAATCTTTAAAAATAAATAAATAAATAAACCTTTAAGTGATCTATGTGACACATTTTATAAATTATATTTAAAATGTATTTTGGGCAACCTGGGTGGCTCAGTCAGTTAAGTGGACTCTTGATTTCAGCTTAGGTCATGATCTCAGGGTCATGAGATCAAGTGCACCATCAGCTCTGCACTGGGTGTGGAGCTTAAGATTCTCTCTCTCCCTCTGCCCCTCCTCCCATATCTCTCCCTCTCCCTTTAAAAAATAAAATAAAATAATAAAATGTATTTTACTGTATTATACATAATAGAGATATTACTGTTATACTGCTATTGTGTTGTTATATATTCTAATATATAACATATATAATATATTCATACACATAAAAATATGAAATTCTGCTTTGATAGCACCTGGATCAGCTGTATAGTAGGCTTATTTGTCCAGTGACTTCATTGTTACAAGTATTCATATTGCTCAGTCACAAGGGCTAGCTTTTTTCCCTCCTAATCATTTTAATCTAATATATGTGAAAACTTACACCTGTAAAAGTATTTACTATTACCATATGCATATTAGTCATAGCAAACCTAATAGATCTGTATTCCAAACAAAATCCTTCTTTCAGACAAAACTATATATCCTGGGTTCTTCTGCACCTGTTAATCTGAACACAAAATTTGTATCTGAAACTTTTTAATTTTTATTGGAGTTTTGTGCAGCTGTGCAAACTACTATGCTAATAGGAAAATCAAATATCATTTATTCAGAGGGGGAATTAACTTTTATAATAACATACATATCAGAAATTCCCATGAAGATAAATATTGTTTTTCTCCATATTTAGATTACCTTTATAAAGATTTGTTTTGTGTCACTGAATTCTTGTCTCCAGTTTGGGAGCTATGTATGACAATGCAAATAAACTGGGGCAGCAGAGTGATCCACCGCAAACCAATACAAATACTGGACATCATTAGTGTTATTACAAGGAAATTCTCAGAGTAAATATACAGTAATATAAGCTCTGGTGAAAGGCCAAGGAAAGAATACTAATTAGAATGTTAATGCGTATATTTACCACCATAAAAGATACAAGTTTAGGGGCACCTGGATGGCTCAGTGGCTTAAGCCGCTGCCTTTGGCTCAGGTCATGATCTCAGGGTCCTGGGATCGAGTCCTGCATCAGGTTCTCTGCTCAGCGGGGAGCCTGCTTTCCTCTCTCTCTCTCTACCTGCCTCTCTGCCTACTTGTGATCTCTGTCAAATAAATAAATAAAATCTTAAAAAAAAAAAAGATACAAGTTCAAATGAAGTAAATTTTCACTTGCATATAATATATATAAAAATATGCCTGCCTCCGTAAAACCAAAGTTAAAGTTGAAAATATTTCCAGTACAGAATCCAATTTCAAATATTCTAATACTCCAGCAACAGCAATTAAGAAAATGTAAGAAATATTTCAAGTTCATAGCAGATTGAAGGATTTGTTTTCTATTTTACAAGTTTACTTAATTTTTCCAGTACATAAAAGGAAACCTAAGTTGTATCTTAATGAGTACTATAAAAATTTTGTAAAAACAAATGAGATCATATGTTTAAATACGTTTTAAATGTTTTAGACAATAAGAACTGCTTAGAATAGTTACATCCTAATTACATACATTCTAATATTAACACAATTTCTTAACTGTAAGATGCACATATTTTCATATTCTAACATTTCTACATGTGTATGAAACTTATAGTCAGTGACATTTCACAATTGGACTAAAATTTTTTTTATTAGTGATATGTAATAACAGTACATCTAACAACTGAAGTCATCTAAGATTGGTGAAATGTCATAAATTATTTGGTATGTAAGATAAAGCAAATATAAATTTTAATTTATCTTTTGTTATAACATGTAATATGTAGAAAATTTAATCACAAATGAGAATTAAATATTAAGCACCATAACCTAGCATTACATATTAAGAAATGTGTTAAATAAATGTTAGATGCTAAAATATAAAATTCACTTATGAAAATAAAGTAGTGGCATATAAATGCAAAAGATCTATCTATAGGGCAAAATCTACCTAGGTCCAGTCCTTAAATATAAAAGATATTCATAAATCAGAGATGGAAAAAACAGTTTTCTTTTTGCTACAAAAACAATTTTGCAAATTAACATTGCCTTACAGATCTAAAAATCATACTATAGGTTAGTGTGCCTCTAAGAGAATTGTATGGTGCTTATTTTTAAAAGAAACATAATTTTCAAACCAATAAGCATGAGAAAAAGTAAGCAGACATCAACTTGTGTCAAAAGATTCTAGAAGATCATGAAAAGCTAGAACTTGCCATAAATCTATGCCCAATTCTCTGCCAAAGTACCTCAGATCCTCAATCCATCCAGTTAAGGCATTGCTGTTAAAATGCTATCCAATAGCATGGAGGACAAGGGGCGTTAGAGAGGAGAAGGGAATTTGGGTAAATTGGAAGGGGAGGTGAACCATGAGAGACTATGGACTCTGAAAAACAATCTGAGGGGTTTGAAGTGGCGGGGGGGTGGGAGATTGGGGTACCAGGTGGTGGGTATTATAGAGGGCACAGCTTGCATGGAGCACTGGGTGTGGTGAAAAAGTGATGAATACTGTTTTTCTGAAAACAAATAAATTGGAAAAAAAAATGCTATTAATGTCAGAGATGACTTTTCCTAAACTGCTATTAGCCATTAACAACTAAGATAGAATAGCCTAAAAGACCAGTTAGCCATTAACAAATGAATTCCTAAGGAACCACACATGTTTTAATTAGAAACAAGGAAATGTGACCAAAACTGCAAAGATTCATATCAAAGTCTAACTTTAATCAGTTAGGCTAAGAAATATCAGAGTGACAACAAGGAAAGGTGGGTGATAAGAAATCTCCAAGAATTCTGGGCTAAATTACAGAACTCCCATGATTGAGATCTGCCACTAAAAAGAAGTGAAAAATCACAGAATGGCAAGCTTGATTTAGTGATTATCTGCTTAAATACTTTTGTATTAAGACCTTGCTTTTTAAGAATTAAAAGGATCATCAAATTCTTTTTTCATTCTAGTGCATCATGGAATAATGACCTGAACTATATTTCCATTTAAGTCATATCTTTACAGGAAGATAGATGAGAAAAAAATTAACTTTGAAAACTACAGTACTTATTTAAAAAATGGGTATTGGGGCTCCTGGGTGGCTCACTCGGTTAAGTGTCTGCCTTTGGCTCAGGTCATGACGCCAGGGTCTTAGGATGGAGTCCTGCATCAGGCTCTTTGCTCAGTAGGGAGCCTGCTTCTCCCTTTGTGTCTGCCCTTCTCTCTCTCTCTCTGTCTCTCATGGACAAATAAATAAAATATTTTAAAAAATAAAACAAAATAATGAGTATTAAGAAACAACCTACTTGGGATTAAAAAGATACAAGTTTCCAGTTACACAATAAACAAATCATGGAGAAAGAAAGTATAACAGAGTATATAATCAATAATATTATTAACACCTTTGTGTGATGACAGATATAACTATACTTTTGGTGAGCACTATAATATATAAAATTGTTGAATCACTTTGTTGTACACCTGAAACTAATAAAACACTATAGGTCAATTATACTTTAATAATGATGAATGAATGAATGAATGAGAGACAGAGAGAGAGAGAAAGAAGCTTTTTTACTTTATGGGTAAGAGAAAAAATACAGTAAGCCAAATTGGAGCTTTGAAAATTATTAAAAAAACACTCTAATTTTGAACAAGGACTCTATAAACATTTGCAAGCTGCTGAACACTTTGCATGTGTACCTCTGCCAGATTTTTGTGGTCTTTAGTCTCAGTCTGGCACCTCCAATGTTCACACAGATTGTCTCAAAATGAAATTTGCAAAACAAAGAAAGATCAAAGCACATTTAAATATGTGGCTGAGGCTGAAGAATCTGTCAGTGGAAAAGATCTCCAAGATAGAAACTGTGATCTTTAAGACAGCTACTGTTCAGCAACAGAACCCAAACACAACGACCCATTTTGGTCCAGAAGATGAAGCTGAAGCATTTTTGAGTTAAGTTTGGAATATAGACTTCCCAAATAATTTATGACTTTCGGCTCTTAATGGTAACTGTTTCTAATACATTTCTCAAAGAAGAAGAATACCACAGGATAGAAAGTCAAATTTATCAAGATGCCAAAAATTAGAAATGGGTGGGTCCTTAGAATTCACCTAACAAAACCATCTCATGTTACAGACCTGGAAACTAGGGCCTAAAGAAGTAAAGTGACTTGCCAAAGATTATATAATCTTTAATGCAAAAAGAAGAAACAGATCCCACATTTCCTTACTTACTGCCAAGTGCTCTTTCCCCCATTATCATAATGCTCCTCCCTTAAAGCACAACAAAAAATAACTGAATGTGAGGTATTTACCATACGTCATACTTGAGTTTCAGCAGCATGTCACTATTTTTTTAAAGCTACAGTTATCTGAGTTACTAAAGATTGACAGTACTATTTCAGTGAAGTTTATTGTTCACATGAAACCATTACAAAGTATAGTAAAAGATAGAACAAATTTGATTTTGAAGTTGACTTTTTGTGCTTAGAGCATGTGATGAGGGAAAATGTTCTGACAGTTCAAGCTTACTCAAGCTTAATGACAGATCTAAATTGGAGCTTGGAGATAAAAGAAATTCTTTAGTGATGCCTCAGTTGTCATTGATTGCTATGAGCAATTTTAAAGCTATTCAAGATGAGAATTGCCAGCTTGGTTCTGAAAGGGGAGAAAGTGGTACATAAGATTAGAGGCTGGTACAAATGCTATCTTGGTTTAAAAAGAGAGGACAGTTTTGTATCACATACATAGGTGACAATCGTGACTACATATAGACATTTATCAGCAGGAAATGACTCAATGGGTGTTCAGAATAGTGTAAGCACCAGCTGTGCTAAGGAAGATGAAAATGAAAGCACTTGCCTTATAAGGATTACCAGCAGCAAGATGGCTGAAAAAATAAATAAGCAGTTGCTAAAGCTGAAGGCTAATAAAAAAATAAAATAAAATAACTATCTTCATTATAGGATATCTCCCTCCTTCTTGCTGAAAATCTTTGAATTAAAAAGAGTCCATTTTTGAGAAATTCAACTTCATCAAATGGAAAGTGAAAGCATCTCCAATTCTACATATACACTGAAGCCTTCATGCCCCATTGGCACTATTCAGATTGAATCCCATAGTAAGTTTCTACCTAGTGAGTCCAAATAAATGGCAGTTATCAAAATGTTCTGTTTTTAACTGATTTTTTAAGTCACTTTGTCTCTAGTATTTTATCCTTATAAAATATCATTAGTCCTTAAGATTATTAATTAATAGCCCCTAAATAAGTTAATTGTATCATTAATTTAAAAGTAGGAGCCAGAGATAGAGAAATACAAAAAAGACTCTATCCACAAGTAGAATGGATGACCCCAGAAAAAAAAATATATAGCCCAAATAGACATCTTCCTCCAGAACACTCCTCTTAACTGTTTGTCATTCCCTAAATGACACTTGGAGCTTTTTAAAATGAAATTATCCATCTATATAAAATATCTTTTCCAATATTCTCCACCTAATGTACATATTGTATCCTCTAAGTTCTAACTCCAGTATCACTTTAATGGTCAGAAATTCTGTCATAGAGAAATATTCTTGCCTCCATGTTTCTACTGCACATACTTTCAGCATAGCAGTATTACCTATTATTTGTTTATCTGCCCTTTTCCTCCACTATAGGATAGGGACTGCTGTATATAATGTTCTTCGTCTCCGTATTTTTCCCAAAAGTTATATAGTTAACTAGGACATAACAAGTACTATATAATATTATATAAACAAATGAAAATGAGCCCTCTTATAAACAGGGTTGAACATTTCTTTGCTTCCAATGAAAATTACCACAAAATATGAAATTTAGTTACAGACAACCTTGCCAGAGATTTTTATTTTGATGTATTTCCCCCAAATTTACATTTTACTCTAATATATCTTATAAAAAAGCATTCCATCATGTCAGTTTCTCACCTAAGTATTTATTGTTAATAAAAGAAATTGCATAGTAATTGTATGAGTGTCATTGTATTATGAGATAGATAATAGCTCTCCCCTTATTTCCCAACAACATAGAGAAATTCATCAAAAAGGGTATTTTCTGTTGGCCTAGACCAAGATAAATATAGAAATGGAAAGATGGTGTTATAGAAATTTCAGAATCTATTTCCTTTCAGAATTATGTGTTGCTTAGGGAGGGAAGAAGCACATTACACAAACACCTATGTGTATACACACATGCATACCTTCTCTGTCACTGGCACCCTCATGTACAGTCAGAGCTATCAAGAGATAGAGCCACAGTATTTCATATCATGCTACCTGCCAAGGCATTTGCTTGCACAATTCTTTTTACAAAATAAAATATTTTCAATATATTTATTTTTGTTATTTGAGTAAACCTGGGCAAAAACTCCAATGATTTTGGTAAAGTACACTGGTAAAAGCCATTATAAACCTCCTAACAAGGAAAGGAAAATATTCTAAATTGTAAATTACACTACATCAGGGGAACTCTCATAGTACACAGATGTTACAAATTTACTAATAAAATATGTCCAATCCCAACTGTCTGGGTATCTTCACTTGTCTGTTTGTTTTACCAGAAATAATCCTACTGGCAAAATGCCATTGTTTTCTATGATGAATTGAGGTCTGTAGAGTCTTGCATTACTTTCCAAGAAAGTTCCTACATTCCTTTTCATTTTCTCAATTTGATGAGGAAAAAAAGTTCATTTAAATAGCCTTCCATGTGTGTGTGCTCTCTGTGAAGGTACAGATAATATTATCTTGAATCAGAGCAAAAATAGTTTTGACCTTCTTAAGAATGTATATGACCAGTCTAAAAATGAGGCAGTTACACTTAATATGCCCTGTTTTTATTCAAATAGACATGAAAAGGACCTAACATAGACATCAGAAACTCTAACACAGAATATTTTAGTAGAAAAAATATCAGTGTTTTGTAATGCTTGTTTACATTGCAAAATTACCAAGATGAAAACATTTCTAAGGTGACATTAGAAGAACATGTAATTCACATTTGTGAAAGATCAAATGTTTCTCCTTTTTAGTAATATACTCTAAAAATATTTCAAGAATGTTGGGATACCTGGGTGGTTCAGTTGGTTAAGCACCTGCCTTCAGCTCAGGTCATGATCCCAGGGTCCTGGGATCAAGTCACCCATGAGGGTTCACTGCTCAGTGGGGAGTCTGCGTCTCCCTCTGCCTCCAACTCCCCCTGCTTGTGTGTGTATGCACTTGTGTGTACGCGTGTACTCTCTCTGACAAATAAATAAATAAAATCTCAAAAAAAGAGAGAGAGAATACTATTGATGCTGTAGTAAAGAGTTACCCAAATTGACAAAGTAGAATTGCAATTTGGGTCTTGTAATAATAAAATTGCCCTGTGGTTTTCTGACTTAATGAAGTAGAATCTTCAGCGCCCAAACCACTCTAAAAGAGCTTTGAAAGAAGACAATGATTCCCACAAAACACAACTAATATAGTAAATTAAAAGAAAAGTGTTGAAATTGATTTAGAAGTCTGAAAGAGACAATGCAACTTAGTAATTTATTTCCAGGAACAAACTGTAACACAAGCTCTATACCTCACTAAGCATTAACAAAACAAACAATACTTTTTTGATGTGCTAAGTTTCTGACCACTACTTATCATTTCAGTTTATGCTCTTGCCTAGATTACCATACAATGGGCACTTGTGCTGATGGAATGCTTGAATGATTTATTTGGGCTATGTTCCCTCCAATAGCCTGAATATTCTGTAACTGACACATTTTTACTCCCCCTGAAATTGATTCATAATCCAGAAAATCAAAAAGTCTGGATAGTAAATTTAACACATCAAAATAGTTCTTTCAATAAACATTCCTTTAACTTGGAAAACAAAGCAACTGTATGCTCAAAGTCTCTGTTTTACTAACTGCTGAAAATGAGGCTTTACTTTTTTTAAACAGTAAAGCACTACTCATTTATAAGGGACTCATCTTCCTTCCTTTCTTTCTTTTTTCTTTTTTTTTTTTTTTTTTTTTTTTGCCCTTGTTAAGTAAAAAAATAGAAATTACTTTATCTTCATTTATTAAAAGTTTAGGGCACCTGGGTGGCTCAATTGGGTAAGCAACTGCCTTTGGCTCAGGTCATCCTGGAGTGCCAGGATCAAGTCCCATATCAGACCCCCTGCTCAGCCGGGAATCTGCTTCTCACTTTGACCTCTCCCCTCTCATGAACTCTCTCAAATAAATAAAATAAAATTTTAAAAAAGTTTATTTACTCTTCTAATACAAATATCCCTTGTTTTTTAAAAAAATCCAATTATTCATACAGGTAAGTTAATATATAATCTTGTTTCCTTCTAAAACATATGAATGCATGTATTCTCATGTAGAAAAACAAAGCACATTCTAGCATGTCAAAATATACCCACATCTTTAAGCTTTTTTTTTTTTAAGATTTTATTTATTTATTTGACAGACAGAGATCACAAGTAGGCAGAGAGGCAGGCAGAGAGAGAGAGGGAAGCAGGCTCCCTGCTGAGCAGAGAGCCTGATGCAGGGCTCCATTCCAGGACCCTGGGATCGTGACCTGAGCCAAAGGCAGAGGCTTAACCCACTGAGCCACCCAGGTGCCCCCATCTTTAAGCTTCTTAAAATTTAGCAAAACCCAAAAGTCATCTGATTATTATATTTTCAAAGACTGGGCCTATAACATTCAACCTACTAAATAGCAATGTACTTCTAATAAAATCTAAAATAAATAATAAGGTTTAGAAACAGAACAAGCCTATAAGAAACCTAGAAAAACTGGATTGGAAATTGTAGCCCAATGATAATCTGATATATAATTGGATTTTAATTTCAATGACATTTTAGTCTTTAGTTCACATATCAGGTAGTATGCAAAATTCAAGGATATATAAATGTATGGTTGAAGAGATTGCTCTGAAGCCACTGTAAATGAAAATTATCAACACACTTCCATGAGTGCATTTTTATATAGCAAACTATGGTAAAATTTTCACTATACTGTGGGGAGCATTCTCTAAAAAGTACACTGAAAGATTTTCTATCCAAGAGATCCTGGAAAGGATGATAGAGTTTGTGAACTTTTACTGGGTCACAGTTTTAGTTCTTTTTTGCTACTGTTTCTGCCCCATCTTTTGTAGTAATATGTAACAGAAATAAAACGCTAGTCACAAAATCAGGTGCATAAGAAATGTATCTTAAATTTTCCTAACCCAACATTTTCTATCTAAACATATTCTACCTGGGGTTACCTAGAGCTACCCCAGTGTATTTGAAGTTTTCCAGTTATTTCATGGTTTTCTATCATTTCAGGGCCTCGATACCATATACAACTCAGTGCTCTGCAGAGTTAGACTAACACAGGTCGAAGGCTCTGTGGTGGAAGCATCCAATTCTAGGTCATTGTCATCTACACACCAACATGTATACCCTCTCATGAATAAGCAGTAGATGTGTGGGTAAGAGTCAAGGCAAGTGGTTTAACCCCTTTGTACTTTAGTTTTGTCTTCAATAAAATGGAAATAATAAAGTGTAGTCTACATAAAAGTGTTGTCATGAAGAATCTGTAAGATAGTACATAGAAAATGCTTAGAATACTTGGCACCTGCTAAGTAAACAATAAATGCTAGCTACTGATAGCTATTATCCCATCCTATGTTGAATCCTCAATCTATATAAATTGCTGACAGATCTTTACTCCTGACCCCACCTTGTCCTCAATCATTTTCTAATCCAAACCATTTATGATATTCCCCATTCCTGAACACAAAGTTTGGATTGTGCTTTCTCTTAGCTATGTCTGTATCCTTCAACACACAGAAAACATCTGAAATTCTAAGGGTGCCTCACATTGACTAAACTCCCTAGACACACCAGTTACCAATAAAGATACTGTCACATTGTTCTCGGTAAGGAAAAAGGCTAAGACCAGATCCATCTTGGTAGTTTGGCTAATAATGTACAGAAGAGAATCACAGCAAAGGCCACCTTTTCAAACACACATACATACATCCTTAAGTGTCCCTTCTTCATCTCCTACCACTCTGCTCTCTAAAAGGCAGTGGAAATTTTATTTGCTCTGGGAGAGAGGGAGGCAGGGACAGATTTTGCTCTGAATTGATACTGCATTTTTTTTCATATTTATTGTTTAGGAAATACATTTTATGCCCAAAATTTCCTCAGGCCTAAGTTTCTGATGGCCAAAAGTACCATGTTTTTACATCTACTGAGGTATCAGACACTCAAAATCTGTAATAGATCTCTTTGAGGCAATAGATATCTCTTAAGGAGACAAGGGGTAGTGTAGTTTGGGACAACAAGAGTTCCTGGGGGAAACACAACAGTTAATATATTAAAATATGATACTGCTAAATACAACATGAAATTAACACCAATGCCCTTTTTATTCATGTCAAAGAAAATACATAAGAATAAAGATATACTTTAACTCAATTCCAGTATCCATTTTAGAATGTCTCTAATAACCAATGTATGATATTTTTAGAGCTTAGGTAAATTGAAGGATGTTATATACTGCTATATAAAAAGATTTTATAAAACTTCCAAAGTTGAAAATACATAAAAATATGATTCAGTGAAAACAAAGTTTCGTCTTCAAAATTCTGTTTTTATAAAGAATAAATAAATGAAATTCAGAAGTTGCAGATTTTTTAATATTTGCCAGCATATCTATGAAAAAAGAAAAAAAAGGAAATCACTTACTTGTGCCTCTTTTTTAATCAGAATTATTCCAATATATTAAGTAAAAAATGGGTCAACTTTGGCAATATTAGGCCTCCAGGTCCAGAACACTTTCGTAATCAATACTTCCCTAAAACTCTTTGAATTATGATATATTCTAAGCATGTTATCATATCTTCTGAATAGGATATGAGGAAGATGCAATATTTTCCAGTAATTAGTGTCAGTTAAGCACTGAGAATGACTACAAAAAAGCAAAATAATCTCTAGATATAAACAAAACTTTAACATAAGTCATTTTTCTCCATGTAGAAAAAGAAAAAGCTTTATGTGATTTTTTAAAAATGTGGAGTAAACTCTAATTTAAAACTAGGGGTATTTTTAAAATGTGTAGCAGAAAGAAATGGCAACATCAATATAAACAAACAAAAAAAATTCAGGGATTCAAAAACTATTTTAAAGTACTTTGCACTGCAAGGCCCATAAAACCAATGCAAAGTTTTATTATAAAAATAAAAGCTCTATAAAGCCATAGCCCTTATCTAACTTTTTCTCCACTGAATCTTTAGTTCTTAGAACATTAAATAAAACAAGAAAAGCATTCCATAAATACTAGTTGGAGTAGAGAAAATATATCATTTTATCCTGACTATATTTTTGTTATACAATAAAGAGATCATTTTCACCAATTTCATAAACAGAGATGGTGAGTGACTTTTTTTCAAATAACACACAACTATTTAATCACAGAATGAAACATTACCAATCCTACTTCAGTTAAATGTTCTTCAAGAGCAGAGCCAGATTTCTGAAGTTACTTAAGATCTATTTATATTATCAAATGACTTGAAACTGCTGCTTTCATTCTATACAGAATTCAGAACTTCATCAGATTCAGAAATAATGATTTTGAGGGGTTTGTTTTAAATCTGTATGTACTGAATGAAGGACAAGCTTGTTTTTTTGTTTGTTTGTTTTGTTTTTGCTTTTGTTTTAAGATTTTATTTATTTGAGTGAAACAGAGGACATGAGCAAGGCAAGGGGCAGAGGGATAGGGAGAGGGAAAGCAGACTCTCTGCTGAGCTCAGAGCCCCAAGACCTAGGGCTCCAACCCAGGACCCTGAGATCATGATCTGAGCTGAAACCAAGAGTTGGACATTCAACTGACTGAGACGCCCAGTTGCTCCCTGAAGGACAATCTCCCTAAACAGTTGCCCATACATCCATGGATGTATGTATCTGATCCTGCTTATCCTAATGAGATCACTCAGTACTAAAATAAGGGAGCCATACAAATAAAATAAAGCAGAGGGAGTCTAAACTATCACAGTAAATAACCCAACTTACTCTACTTTGTGCTTAGAGCACTATGACTTTGTCATGTATTCGAACTTTTCATAGTATAAAATTAATACGTCACATTGGTTTATTGTAGGAAGGCCAACAAAGCCTCAACAATTTGATCACTTTCTAACCTCTCACAAGTCTCCACAATTTTCAAGCAACTCCTTCTTACTTTATACTAAGACAGTTTGATTAGGCAATTCTCCCAATTTATAGCTACAGGAGAAATCCTGGAATAAGAGGGAAACACTTTTTTTTTTTAAGATTTTATTTATTTATTTGATAGAGAGAAAGATCACAAGTAGGCATAGAGGCAGGCAGAGAGAGAGGAGGAAGGAGGTCCCTGCCAAGCAGAGAGCCCGATGCAGGACTCAATCCCAGGACCCTGAGATCATGACACGAGCTGAAGGCAGAGGCTTAACCCACTGAGCCACCCAGGCATCCAAGAGGGAAACACTTTAAGAAAAATCTGGCCAAGTCAAAACTGATTTAGCAGTGAACTCAGGAATGTGAAGGAAATTAAAGCCATATTAAATAAGAAAAAGTTAAAGGAATCAGAGGTTTTTAGCAGTGAGAAAATTCTAGGAACGAGTCAAGGTCATGATCCTCAAACGTTTTAAAGGCTGTAAAGTTCCAAATGGGACTATAATACTAGGGACAGAACCAGGGATAGCATCAGTGGAAAATAACAAAACAAAACAAAACAAACAAAAAAACTAGTACCAGAAGCTAGAAGGTTAAAGAGCAAGGCTTCATTTCAATATAGGAAGTCATAGCTATTCAAATATAGAATGGCTTACACAATTCAGCCCATGTGGAAATCTTCACTATTTTTTTTAATCACTGAACTTGTCCACGTATAAGTTAGAAAACCTCTTGGCGGGGTTGATGCAATCCAATTCAATCATTACGTTAAGGTTCGGATTTCATGACCTTTCCAGTCCATTCCAACCCTGAGATTCACTGAGGCTCTGAAACCCACTCCACTGGGAGTGCTGCCTGCCAAATTAGACTTTGCATGAAAGGCACAAAATGATGTCAATTGTTGCAGCTGCAGTGAGTCAGCTGGAAACTGCTTGACAAAGGCAAAGTTCAACCTAGTTACTAAACCCCAACTAATTTTAAATGATTTTAGCTTTCTTAGATGGTTCCAGAATTACACACTCGATTAATGCTGTTGATTTCAGCCAAGAATCCACAAAAAGAAGTGGAAAGCAAGGCAAGTATTTGGATAAATCACACCAAAGAAACTGGGACTTTCTGTTTCAAAAGTATTTTCAATTATCCTAAAATCTTAGAATAAAAGGATATCACAATTCAAGACATGGAGTGTTGAATGAGAAAATAGAGGCTCTTGATTCTAGTCTCTGCCACATTTCATTCTATCTGAAAGAACAAAGGTCTCAGAGTCAGATAAATCTAGATTATTGGCTTAACTATTACCAACTGTGGGGCTTTGGAGGAGCTGCAATATCTCTGAATCTCAATAATCTCATCTCTAATAAAAATAACAATAGCAACTACTATTTATTGAGAATCTGCTATGTGACTGTCACTATATTAGGGTTTCAAGTGCATTCTTATGATTTCTTTAGAATTTCTATGAATGTGCATTGTTAATAACATTTTAGAAATGAAGAAAATGGATTTTATTTTTTTTTTAAAGATTTTATTTATTTATTTGACAGAGAGAGATGACAAGCAGGCAGAGAGGCAGGCAGAGAGAGAGGAGGAAGCAGGCTCCCCGCTGAGCAGAGAGCCCGACGCGGGGCTCGATCCCAGGACCCTGAGATCAGACCTGAACCGAAGGCAGAGGCTTAACCCACTGAGCCACCCAGGTACCCCAAGAAAATGGATTTTAAAGAGATAAAATAACTACCTCAAGCCACATAATGAGTGGAATTTTTATCGAGTTGGACAGAACATTTTTGCATTTTATGTAAGTTATAACCAATGAGATAAAAAGAAATATTCTACAGAACTTACAGGAGAATTTCTTTATGGTTGGGCCATGCCCTTCTTGTGGTCCTGCCTCTATTCTGAAGCCCAAAAGATACTGGTGATAACTAGAGTTCTAGTAACCATGTAGGGCCATGTCTAGAGATAAGGAAGTCATGAACTGAAGAGCGTCTGGATCCCTGATGATTTTGTAGAACCACCATACCTATCTTAAGCAGATAATAAATAAGGTTCTTTGACATGAGAGGAAAAAACAACATTTTTCTCATTTTAAACATTTTAAGACACTATTAATTTGAGTTTTAGTTAAATGCTGCTGAACTTGATCCTAAATGATATACCATACATCCGAAGAAATTCTGTCTCTGCTCAGAGACTCATGCTGAAGCATAATATGAGAGATGTTTGATTAAACAATGTGAATATAGTAACTCAGAAGCTGAAAAGCCATCCAGGAACTGAGGATTTCTACAGGTTATCAAGTAGTAGAGCATCGTAAACTTGGGGGCAGTTTCACTAAGAAGTAGTATATATATATAAAATAGGTTGGAGTTGAGGACAAAAGTTTGTCTTAAACTAGAACATATAAATCAATCCTTACTATGATGACCCTCTATAAACAGATAATAAACAATAAACCAGTCACAATTTCATACTAGAGGACAATAAGCTCATCCTTTAATTCATTCATTTAAATAATTATACCATTGCCTTCTATGAGTCATGCCTGCAAGTTCTAAGGACTGACTGAAGACAGGGAAACCAAAAAGCGTAAGATTCTTGTCTTCTAAAAGAAAGACTTAAGCAAATAAACAAATATACAGAAATGAGTGCTGTGATGGAAATATACACAAGATATTTTAGAAGCCCAGAGAAGCATGGGCTTCTACATGGATTACAGGGAAAGAAAGAGATTAAGACAACTCAAAAGAGGTGGAACTTGATGTGAGTCTACAGCAATATGCAAAAGTTAACCAGGCATAGAAAAAGCAGAGGAATACTCTGGACAGGGTGAACAGGATATACAAATATACAGAAGTGACAGCTTGGCAAACTTAGGCACATGTGTAGTGTGGCATAGAGTGGCATAAAGAAGATGAGACTAGGGATATGAGGAAAGGGCCAAATACTGAAAGCCTAATTTTATTGGCCAGATGAGTTTAAATTTGATCATTAAAACATCAGAGATGGAGTGCCTGGGTGGCTCAGTGGGTTAAGCCTCTGCCTTTGGCTCAGGTCATGATCCTAGGGTTCTGGGATCGAGCCCCGCATTGGGCTCTCTGCTCAGCATGGAGCCTGTTTCCCTCTCTCTCTCTCTCTGCCTGCCTCTCTGCATAGTTGTGATCTCTCTCTCTCTCTGTTAAGTAAAGAAATAAAAATCTATAATTTTTTTTAATCAGAGATTTATAATCAGCACGGAAATGATCAAATATGTTTCAGAGATGATTCTGGCAAGAGGACAAGTTGGAGGTCACAAGACTAGTAGCAAGGAAACAATTTTGAAGCTATTGATATAATTGGATAAAATAAATTCTTAGGAATAGAATGAAAACAGTTGAATGGGGGCGCCTGGGTGGCTCAGTGGGTTAAAGCCTCTGCCTTCGGCTCTGGTCATGATCCCGGCGTCCTGGGATTGAGCCCCGCATCGGGCTCTCTGCTCTGTGGGGAGCCTGCTTCCTCCTCTCTCTCTGCCTGCCTCTCTGCCTACTTGTGATCTCTGTCTGTCAAATAAATAAAATCTTTAAAAAAAAAAATTTGTAGATGTAAATGAACCACACTTTAGAATCTATAAAAGAACTGAGAAGGGTCTACCAAACTTAGCAACCTAGATGCCATTTGGTTCCATAGCAAGAATTTCAAGAGTGTGTGAAAACAAACCCCAGACTCACATCAATAGAGGACTGAATGAGCAATGAAGTAGCAATGTCTAGAGGCTATATTGTTCTTTTCCCATCAAAGTTAACCTTTCTTATGAATTGGAGCAACATTTAAAAAGATATTCCAGGAAGGAAAATGAGATGATGCTGGTGGAAAAGACTTGAGAATGTTTATATTTTGTTGGAAATGGAGGAGTCCTAGAGGAATGAGAACCGAAACAAAGACCATGAGGATTAAAAGGGGGAAAGGATCCCATGCAAAATATCCAATACATAAATGTGGTCAGGCAAATGTACTGTCTGAGAGAAAGAACCCTGGATATACTGGAATGTTCAAGTTTAAGGAATTAAGAATTAAACCACTTGCCTCCCTATCCATTAAAGACAGAAAAAACAAATACCATATGATTTCACTTATATGTAAAATTTAAGAAACAAAAAAAATGAACAAAGAAAAAAAAACAAAAGATTTTTAAACAATTTGTTTACATTGAATATAGTTAATACACAATGTTACTTTCAGGTTTACAACTCAGGAATTTGACAAGTTTATACATTATGTTCTCTATGTTCACCACAAGTGTAGCTACCATCTATCCTATTACATTGCTATTAAATACAGAAAACAAACTGGTGGTTGCCAAAAGAGAGGTGGGTAGGGCGATGAGTGAAACAGATAAAAGAGATTGAGAATTCACTAACCATGATGAGCACTGACTAATGTATAGAATTGTTTGATTATATTTTACACCTAAAACTAATATAACACTACACATTAATTATACCTCAGTAGAAATAGGAGTGTCTGGATGGCTCAGCTGGTTAAATGTCTGCCTTCAGCTTAGTTCATGATCTCAGGGTCCTGGCATACATACATACTAATGCCCAAATTTCCTATATTCTGATATAAATTATTTACCTGATATATGGATGTGCCTAGACTTCTAATCTCAGCCTTTCCAGCATATTTCCTCCCACCATCACCAAATCTATCCCACCCCTCTGTAACTTTATTCTTGATTCTGATACCGAGGTCCCTCCTTTTTTATTCCTTACCCAAAAAATACATAAATAAAATTGAGCACCTATATGTCTCAGGAACTATCCTGTATAGATGGGATACAGAAAAGAGTCCCATCTGTGAAGGGCTTATTCTTCAAAAACAGTTCTAACAGATACATACATAAACTAAAACATCTTTGAACTTTATTCCAATTGTATTTTATTCTTATTTTTAAAAGTTCAAGAAAAAATAATCTTAAACTAACCATTTGGCGTAAGCCTTATTAGAATTTTCTGATACACAGCCATAGATCTCTGTAAAATGTGTGGGTTTAAAATCCTTACAGGTTTAACTACATATTCTGTTCATATATGAAGAATCTATAATCATTATCATAAGAATTCTAGATTAGAGTTTGTTTTTTTTTTTAAAGATTTTATTTATTTATCAGAGAGAGAGAGGGAGAGAGAGCGAGCACAGGCAGACAGAATGGCAGGCAGAGGCAGAGGGGGAAGCAGGCTCCCTGCTGAGCAAGGAGCCCGATGTGGGACTGGATCCCAGGACCCTGGGACCATGACCTGAGCCGAAGGCAGCTGCTTAACCAACTGAGCCACCCAGGCGTCCCTAGATTAGAGTTTTGTTTTGTTTTGTTTTGTTTTAATATTAGAAAACACCTAAGTCAACAACTTGCCCAGGTAAAGAATACATTGTATTGTGTCTGCTTACATTTTCTAGTTTTTGCTCAATGTCTGAGAACTGGGAGTTTTTTTATTATACAAGGCAAACTCACATTATTGGTTCTCTAATTAGTACTATATCTGCTCTCCAAATCTGCAAAGGAAAATATTGTCACAAGACAACCTCCAAATATTTCAATACAACCTTCCTGTGTGCCCTTAATTCTCTCCTCTCTAAGTTGAAGAACTCCCAATTTATGTCAGGGTTTATACATCCTTCACCATCTTGATCCCTCTCCTCTGGATACATACCACTGCAATGTTTCTCTAAAAAGTATAGCACACTTAACAGAACAAATAATCCAGATGTACCAAAACACAGCACCACAATTCCTGAAACCTGGATAATCTAAAATTGCAAGGATATCACATCTTCAGTTCATATGCAGTTCATGGAAACAATCTTTTTCCATGTGAAGAAAAAACCAGGTATCCCCATATCTTGAAATAACTGATCAATTCTTTATGCCCCAAAAGAGTAAAAATATTTATCCTTGTTAAGTTTTTATTGTTAGTTTCAACCAGATATTCCAGCTCTACGGAAGCTGAAACTTGATTCAGTCAGCTATCTTAAACATCCTTCTCAATTTTTTTCCATCCAAAAACATGATAAGGTTCTTATATATGACTTCACTCAACTAATTGGTAACATTTTTCAACAGTATAAAGGCATAAGTCAGAGCCCTGTGGCACTCCCAGATGGTAACAAGCCATTTGTCTTTCTTTGCAATTCATCCTCTTTGTATTTTCTTAAGTAAATAACATATGTGTGCTATAAAATTTTAAGCAATACAGAAATAGAAACAGTAAAACAAACAAACAAACAAAAACCAGAAGTACTCCTATTGCAACCCTAACCTCCAGATGTAAAAACTTTTAATATTTTGGTACATATTTATCTATCTAGATAAATGTATCTACCTTTCTCTAATTTTACATATTTGTAGTCTTTTCAGAAGTGAGCACACACATTAAATATTGCTCTGCACCTTTTTTCCATTTCAATTATTACTGGTCTGATTTTCACACTTTCAGACATTTCAAGCTACCTTATTATTTTTAACAGTTGCATTAGTTTCTAACATGCTCTTAATAGTTGTACCACAATTTGTTTAACTAGTCTCTTTCTGATTGATCTAATTTACTTATAATTTTGGTTGTTATAAAATATACTGCAAGGTATATTTATTGTAAATTACAAATTTGGGAGGGTAGTAATGAGAGAATTTCCGTAAGATTCATTTCTTAAAGTAGAATTGCTGGTGAAAAAAATATGAAAATTTTCAGATTAAACATATTACTAAACCGTTCTCCAAAAATGATAATGAATTATACCTCAACCAATATCAAATTACTACATATATTTGCCTATAACTTTACCCCAAAATGAACATTATCAATATTTTAATTTGCATCACCATGATAGGTAAAATGCTTATCTCAGTTCAAGGTTTTTTTTTTTTTTTTAAACTAGTGAATTTGTGTTTTAATACATTAGATTCTGTCTTCTCCATCTTTTCCTATTAAGGTGCCTTTTTAAACTGATTTTTTAAGAGGTCTTTGAAATACAGAGGTTTTACATCTGTGACACATTTCTGCAAGTCTGAAATTTGTCTTGCTTCATTTCTTTGTTGATGTCATATAGAATTTTTAACCTTCATATATTTTAGTTATTAACTTTTTAAAATTACTTCTGTTTCACATTAGATTTGATAAGCCTTTCACACTACATAGGTATTAAAGAAAAAACATTTTCTTCCAATACTTTGTAATTTCATTGTATACAAGCAAATGTTTAACTTTGTTTTGGTGTAGAGAACTTAAAAAGCCATATTCTTTGTTCTCAAATGGCTACTTATGCCACTGTCATTTAAGGAATATATTATTCAACACTAATTATGAGATGAAATTTGTATCCTTTAAATCCCCACATATATATTTGGATCTACATAAGGACTTCTCTTTCATTTGACATGCCAGTATTTTGCTATTTTAAATATAGTAGGGAGCAATCTATATTTACACCTATTTATGTTTTTAGAATTTTCTATAAATAAGGAATAGTAAACAATTATTATTTATCAGCTCCATTATTAGTGAAATATTAGGTATTAATATTAAGAATTTTAAGGTAATTTATTCCCATTGAAAGAAAAAAATCAAGAAAAACAAAATAACATCAGAAAAAATAATTAGCAGTTAGTTTGTAACCATTCCTCTGTCTTCAAAGATGACTGAGGACTTGATTGAATTCTTCTTTCAACAGTAAACTGGAACTTAGAAAAAGTATCAGATCTGAGCAAAGTTGCTCTCTATCTAACCAAGCAACAATAACTCATAATAAAGAGTCTTTGCCAGGGCGCCTGGGTGGCTCAGTGGGTTAAGCCGCTGCCTTCGGCTCGGGTCATGATCTCGGGGTCCTGGGATCGAGTCCCGCGTCGGGCTCTCTGCTCAGCGGGGAGCCTGCTTCCCTCTCTCTCTCTCTCTGCCTGCCTCTCTGCCTCCTTGTGATTTCTCTCTGTCAAATAAATAAATAAAATCTTAAAAAAAAAAAAAAGAGTCTTTGCCAAATAACATATAATCAGTATTAATAAGATGTTTGCCACAAAAATTAGAAGAGAGATCCATAAATTTGGAGACCCTGGACATGAGCTGGGCAGAAAGCTTAAGGGACCCCATAGCTGATTAATTATTTAAACTGAGAGAGTTAACACTTAACCCAGTCTCATCACTCATCCCCCATATGAATCCCAAGTATAAATTGACGAGATTCTAATACAAAGGCACAAATATACAATGATTCTCAATTCTTCTTTTCTTTAATTTATACCTCTGCTTTGGATATATAAAATAGATGAAGTAGAAGTATATATATTTCCAAAATGGAAAACAAAATCTTTTCCTCTGCCTATAATTTGGCTTTCTTATAATGGATGGATACAAGATGTTGTCTACTATAGAACAAGAAACCAATGTCAGTTTTCTACTCTACAAAATAATCAAGATTTCCTAAAACAACTATTATGTATGAATCCTTCCATTTAATTAAATATTTAAAAAATCAGGAAAATTAACAACACAGGGACCAAACCCCACCTAGAATAGGCAAAGAGAGCCAATGCAGATTAAACTGAAAAACCCAGCTCACCCACAATAGTAGGGTTCATGGAATACACATAGTATTAAAAGTAACATAGTAACATTTAAAGTGCTGGATTCTGGTGAACAAAGAACATTGCACTGCAGGGGGCTACAGGACCTCTTCTTCATAAGAACAAGAGACATAGCAACTTTCTGAACACAGCGAAAAGACACACAGTTAGAGAAAATGAGGAGACAGAGGAATAGGTCCCAAATGAAAAAATAGGACAAAGTCACAGCAAGAGAGCTAAATGAAACAAAGATAAGTAAAATGACTAAGAGAGAATTTAAAGTAATGGCCACAAAGATATTCACTGGACGTGAGAAAAGAGTGGAGGACTTCACTGAGATCATCAATGAAAAGACAGAAAAAATAAAAAAGAACCAATTAGAGATGAAGAAAAAGAAATTATAAAAAATTAAAATAGATTATGAGAACTCAGCAACACCATTAAGCATAATAACATTCACATTATTATAGGGATGCCAGAATAAGAAGAGAGAATGGAGATGTAGACAATTTATTTAAAGAAATAACAGCTGAAAAATTCCTGAATCTGGGGAAGGAAACAGAAATCCAGATCCAGGAAGTACACAGAGACTCTAACAAATCAACCCAAGGAGGTCCAACTAGACACAGAGTAATTAAAATGACAAAAAGAAGAGATAAAGAATTTTAAAAGCAGCAAAATGGGGCACCTGGCTGGCTAAGTCAGTTGAATATCCAACTCTTGCTTTTGGTTCAAGTCATGAACTCATAAGTTGGGGGACTGAGCCCCCCCAACAGGCTCCAGCTCAGTGGGAAGTCTCCTCGAAGATTCTCTCCCTCCTCCTCTTCCTCACTGGCAGGGATGCACACTCTCTCTCCCTAAAATAAATAAATAAATCTTTTCAAAAAATGAAATGAAGTAAAAGCAGAAAGAAAAAAGAAACAATTTCATACAAAGAAAACCTCATAAAGCTATCAGTGCATTTTTCAGCAGAAACTCTGAGACCAGAAAAGATTGGCATGATAATATTCAAAGTGCTGAAGGAAAAGAACCTCCAAACAAGAATATTCTATCCAACAAGGTCATCAATCAGAATGGAAGGAAAGACAAAGAGATTCCCATATGAACAAAAGTTTAGAGAATTCATCATCACTAAACAAGAAATGTTAAAAGGGACTCTAAGTGGAAAGGAAAGGCAAAGAGTAAGATAAGTAGGAAGGATTAAAGCAATAATATGAAGTATATCTATAAAAATCATTCAAGGGATTCACAAAACAAAAGGATGTAAAGTGTAATACCATATACCTAAAATATGGCAGGGAGAAGAGGAAAGAATGGTTTCAAACTTAAGCCACCATCAACTTGATATAAATTGCTATATGGGTAAGATGTTATATATAAATATAATGATAACCACAAAACAAAAACTGGTACTGGAAATGCAAAAAATAAGGAAAAAGGGAAAAAATACAGCACTAAAGAAAGCCAAGAAACCATGAGAAAAAAGAACAAGAGAGGACCCACAAAAACAACCATAAAGAAATGGAATGACAATACATACCTATCATTAATTTCTTTGAATGAAAATGGACTAAACACTCTGCCCCATTAAGATATCTGGATATCCAGTAACAGAATTGATATAAAAGCAAGACCCATTTATATGCTGTCTATAAAAGACTCATTACACACCTAAAGACATATAGATTGAAAGTGAAGGGATATACAAGCAA
The DNA here is from genome assembly GCF_020171115.1 of Neogale vison. NCBI lineage: Eukaryota > Metazoa > Chordata > Mammalia > Carnivora > Mustelidae > Neogale > Neogale vison. The sequence goes on from NC_058103.1 coordinate 70,150,010, forward strand.
ATGGATTTGAAAAGAAAGCTAGGGTAGCAATACTTATATTGGACAAAATAAGCTTTAAAACAAAGACTGTAACAAAAGACAAATAAGGACACTATATAATCATTAAGGGGATAATACAACAAGATGATGTAACAATTGTAAATATTTATGCACCAACATGGGAGCACCGAAATATTTAGAGCAGTTAAAAACAAACATAAATGGTGAGAGGAGCAAGTTGGTGGATGAGTAAGAGACCTTAATTTCTTCAGGTACCAGGAATTCAGCTAGATAGTTATCAAACTATTCTGAACACCTAAAAACTCAACAGGAAATTGAAGAAAAGAATAGCAGCAATTCTAGGTACAGAAAAGCAACCAATTTCTGGAAGGTAAGACGTGCAGAGAAGTGAATCCCAGGTGATACATGAGAAGATAGACCCCGGGGAGAGGGGCCAGCTCTTGGACCAGCAGTAGAGCAGTGGAGCACAAAATCGGAATTTACAGAAGTCTGGTCAACTGAGGGACATTGCTCCAGAGGCTAGGTTGGGGCTGGGGAGAGCCCTCCCTGAGACAGTGTAGTCTCAAGGCCCTCAGGGTCATAGAAAGACCAGGGGTGCCTGAGTGTGGCAGAGTTCCCAGGTATCAGTGGGGAAACCAGGTGCAAAGATGGAGACGAGGAGGTGGCTTTCGGCTCGGGGTTACCTTAAACCGTAATCCAAGGCACAATCAGACCACTACTCTTCAAGCAGTCACCCAACAAGTGAAAGATCCAGGGAGACCCCCCTTCCTCCACCAGGAGGACAGGCATGGGAGTGTGCTGAAGAAATCGGCTAGGTTTAGAGACTCCAAACCGGGCTGTGCATTAGAGATAGAAATTCTCAGTCATAGGCCAGGCAAGCACAGTGGCCAGACACCTGGTAGATAGGAGTGACTGACTGCTTTTCTCTGACGGTGCACTGAGTAGTTAGGACCCAAACTTTCAACTCCTCCAGGCCAGAGATTGGGAGACTGCCATCTTCATTTCTCTCCTCCAAAGCCATACAGAAAATGTTCAGGGAACAAAAGCTACTAAGAGCAAGCGCGAGTAGATTATATAGCCTGGCCCCTGACAAAGGTGGTGCAATTCTGCGTCAGGCAAAGACATTTGAGAACCACAGCAACAGGCCTCCCATTAGCAAGAACATCCAGTCAAGATCAAGTTCCTCAATCAGTGAGAACCATGGAACTCCAGAGCTAGGGGAATGCAACACAGAATACTCATGGCTTTTTTCCCATGATACTTTAGTCTTTCTTTCTTTCTTTTTTATTTTATTTTTTCAGTGTTCCAATATTCATTGTTTATACACCACACCCAGTGCTCCATATAATACATGCCCTCCTTAATACCCACCACCAGGCTTGCCCATGCCCCCAACCCCTCCCTTCCAAAACCCTCAGTTTGATTCTCAGAGTCCACAGTCTCTCATGGTTCGTCTTCCCCTCCAATTTCCTCCAATTCACCTTTCCTTTCCTTCTCCTAATGTCCTCCATGTAATTCCTTATGCTCCACAAGGAAGTGAAACCATATGATAATTGACTTTTTCCACTTGACTTATTTCACTCAACATAACATCCTCCAGTCCCAGCCATGTTGATACAAAAGTTGGATAGTCATCCTTCTAATGGAGGCATAATAGTCCATTCTTTATATGGACCATATCTTCTTAATCCTTTCATCTGTTGAAGGGGATCTTGGCTCTTTCCACAGATTGGTGATTGTGGCCATTGCTGCTATGAACACTGGGGTACAATTGGCCCTTCTTTTCACTACATCTGTATCTTTGGGGTAAATACCTAGTAGTGCAATTACAAGGGCATAGGGAAGTTCTATTTTTAATTTATTTAAGGAATCTCCACACTGTTTCCCAAAGAAGTTGTGCCAACGTGCATTCCCACCAACAGTGTTAAGAGAGTTCCCCTTTCTCCACATCCTCTCCAACACTTATTGTTTCCTGTCTTGTTAATTTTGGCCAATCTAACTGGTATAAGGTGGTATCTCAATGTGGGTTTGATTTTAATTTCCCTAATGGCTAATGAAGACGAACACTTATTCATGTGTCTGATAGCCATCTGTATGTTTTCTTTAGAGAAGTGTCTGTTCATGTCTTTTGCCCATTTCTTTAATGTGATTATCTGTTTTTTACGGGTGTTGAGTTTGAGGAGTTCTTTAAAGATCTTGGATATCAGCCCTATGTCTGTAGTGTCATTTGCAAATATCTTCTCCTACTCCATGGGTTGCCTCTCTGTTTTGTTGACTATTTCCCTTGCTGTACAAAAGTTTCTTATCTTGATGAAGTCTCAAAAGTTCATTTTCACTTTTGTTTCCTTTGCCTTTGGAAACATGTCTTGAAAGAAGTTGCTGTGTCCGATATCAAAAAAGGAGAATTTCAGACCAATATACTTGATAAACACAAATGCAAAAATTCTCATGAAAATACTAGACAACAGGGTCCAATAGTACATTAAAAGGATTATTCACCACAACCAAGTGGGATTTATTCCTCGGCTGCAACGTTGGTTCAACACCTGCACATAAATCAAGGTATACAATATATTAATAAAAGAAAGAACAAGGGGTGCCTGGGTGGGTCAGTGGGTTAAGCCTCTGCCTTCAGCTGGGGTCATGATCCCAGGGTCCTGGGATCGAGCCCCGCATCGGGCTCTCTGCTCTGTGGGGAGCCTGCCTCCACCTCTCTCTCTGCCTGCCTCTCTGCCTACTTGTGATCTCTGTCCAATAAATAAATACTTAAAAAAAAAGAAAAAGAAAGAACAAGAACCATATGATACTCTCAATAGATGCTGAAAAGCATTTGACAAAGTACAACCTTTTTATTTTTTTTATTTCTTTTCAGTGTTCCAGAATTCATAGTTTATGCACCATACCCAGTGCTCCATGCAATATGTGCTCCACAATACCCACCACCAAACTCACCCAACCTCCCACCCACCTCCCTTCCAAAACTACAGCATCCTTTCTTGATCAAAACTCTTCAAAGTATAGGAATAGAGGGTACATACCTCAATATCATCAAAGCCATCTATGAAAACCCACAGCAAATATCATTCTCAATGGGGAAAAACTGAGAGCTTTTTCCCTAAGGTCAGGAACATGGCAGGAATGTCCACTATCACCACTGCTATTCAACATAGTAACTAGACATCCCAGGCTCAGCAATCAAACAAAAAGAAGTAAAAGGCATCCAATTTGATAAAGAAAAAGTCAAATTCTCACTCTTTGCAGATATGATACTTTATGTGGAAAACCCAAAAGACTCCACTCCAAGACTGCTAGAATCTCATACAGAAATTCAGTAAAGGATCAGGATATAAAATCAATGCACAGGAATCAGCTGTTATTTCTATACACCAACAGCAAGACAGAAGAAAGAGAAATTAAGGAGTTGATCCCATTTACAAGTGCACCCAAAACCATAAGATCTCTAGGAATAAACCTAACCAAAGGGGCAAAGTATCTGTACTCAGAAAACTATAAAGTACTCATGAAAGAAATTGAGGAAGACACAAAGAAATGGAAAAACATTCCATGCTCATGGATTACCTAAGGCAATCTACACATTTAATGCAATTCCTATCAAAATACTATCAACTTTATTCAAATAAATAGAACAAATAATCCTAAAACTTACATGGAACAAGAAAAGACCCTGAGTGGCCAGAGGAATATTGAAAAAGAAAACCAAATTGGCAGCATCACAATTCCAGACTTCAAGCTCTATTACAGAGCTGTTATCATCAAGACAATATGGTACTGGCACAAAAAGAGGCACATAGATCAATGCAATAGAATAGAAAGCCCAGAAATGGACCCTCAACTCAAATCTAGTCAACTAATCTTTGACAAAGCAGGAAAGAATGACCAATGAAAAAAAGACAGTATCTTCAACAAATGGGTGTTGGAAAAATTGGACAGCCACATGCAAAAAAATGAAACTGGACTATTTCCTGACACCACACAAAAATAGACTCAAAATGGATGAAAAACCTCAATGTGAGACAGGAATCCATCAAAGTCCTCAGGGAGAAGACAGGCAGCAACCTCTTCGACCTCAGCCATAGCAACTTCTTCCTAGAAACATTGCCAAAGGCAAGGGAAGCAAGGGCAAACACGAACTATTGGGACTTCATCAAGATCAAAAGCTTTTTCACAGCAAAGGAAACAGTCAACAAACCAAAAGACAACTGACAGGATGGGAGAAGATATTCGCAACTGACATATCAGATAAATGGCTAGTATCCAAAATCTATAAAGAACTTATCAAACTCAACACCCAAAGAACAAATAATCCAATCAAGAAATGGGCAGAAGACATGAACAGACATTTCTGCAAAGATATCCAAATGGCCAACAGACACATGAAGAAGTGCTCAACATCACTCAGCATCAGGGAAATACAAATCAAAACCACAGTGAGATACCACCTCACACCATTCAGAATGGCTAAAATTAACTAGTCAGGAAATGACAGTGTTGGTGAGGATGTAGAGAAAGGGGAACCCTCTTATACTGTTGGTGGGAATGCAACCTGGTGCAGCCACTCTGGAAAACAGTATGGATGTTCCTCAAAAAGTTGAAAATAGAGCTACCCTATGGCCCAGCAATCGCACTACAGGGTATTTACCCTACAGATACAAATGTAGTGATCAGAAGGGACATGTGCACCCGAATGTTTATAGCAACAATGTCTACAATAGCCAAACTATGGAAAAAAACCTAGATGTCCACCAACAGAGGAATGGATAAAGAAGGTATGATACACACACACACACACACACACACACACGATGGAGTATTATACAGCCATCAAAAAAACCAAAAATCTTGCTATGTGCATGTACATGGATGCAACTAGATGGTATTATGCTAAGTGAAATAAGTCAATCAGAGAAATAAAATTATCATATGATCTCTCAGATATGAGGAATTTGAGAGGCAGAGCAGGAGGTCATGGGGAGAAGCAAGGGAAAAATGAAACAAGATGGGACTGGGGAGGGAGACAAACCATAAGAGACTCTTAGTTTCAGGAAACAACTGAGGGCTGCTGGTGGGGTGGGCGCACTGAAGGATAGGGTGGTTGGGTTATGGATATTGGGGAGGGTATGTGCTATGGTGAGTGCTGTGAATTGTATAAGACTGATGATTCACAGACCTGTACCCCTGAAACAAGTAATACATTATATGTTAATTTAAAAAAAGGCACAAAGTGAATAATTGTTAGTGGCAAAATAATAGTAGGGAACTTTAATACCCCACTCACATCAATTAGGAGATCTTTTAAACAAAAAATTAACAAGGAAATAGTGGCTTTGAATAGCACACTAGAATAGATGAATTTAAGAGATATATTCAGAACATTCCATCCTAAAACAGCAGAATACAACATCCTTTTCAAGTGCACATGGAACATTTTTCAGAACACATCACATATTAGGCCACAAAACAAGACTCAAGAAATTTAAAAAGACTGAAGTCATTCCATGAATCTTCCAATCAGAACACTATGAAACTAAAAACCATTTACAAAAAAACAATATGGAAAGAACACAAATATAAATGGAGGAAATAATATGCTACTTAACTACAAATTGATCAGCCAAGAAATCAAAGAGGAAATTTAAAAAAATATATTTCAAATAAACCATCCAACCTTATACCTAAAGGAGCTAGAAAATGAAGAACAACAAAATCCACAATCAGTAGAAAGAAGGAAATAATGAAGATCTCACTAGAAATAAACAAAGTAGTAACTAAAAACAAACATAATAGAATAGATCATTGATCTCTCTGATGAATTCTATCAGAGATCTCTCTGATGAACGTAAATGTAAAAGTCCTCAACAAAAATACTAGTAAATCAAATCCAACAATAGGTTTTTTAAAAATCATTCACTGCAATCAAGTGGGATTTATTCCTTCAATGCAAGGGTGGTTCAATATTCACAAACCAATCAACACAGGTACATCACATCAACAGGAGAGAGGATTTTTAAAAATAGCACTTCAATAAGTGCATAAAAAGCATTTGCTAATGACATTCCTGATAAAAATCCTCAACAAAGTAGGTTCAGAGGAAATATACCTCAACATGGTACAGGCCATATATGAAAAACCCACAGTTAACCTCATACTCAGTAGTGAAAAAAGAGAGCCTTTCCCCTAACAATCAGGAACTAGACAAGGATGTCCACTTTCACCACTTTTATTCAACATAGTATTGGAAGTCCTAGCCACAGCAATCAGACAACAAGTTGTCAACATGAAATGTTGACATGAAATGAAACATTCACTTCAATGAATGAATTGAAACATGCACTTCAATAAGTGCATGACAACATGAAATTAAAGTTATCCAAACTGGAAAAGAAGAAGTAAAACATCCACTATCTCACATGCCATGATACTATATATAGAAAATCCTAAAGTCTCCACCCAAAAAAAAATTAAGTAGACCTGATCAATGAATTCAGTAAGGTCACAAGATGCAAAATCATTATATAGATATCTGTTGCATTTCTATACAGTAATAATGAAGTAACAGTAAGAGCAATTAAGAAATCATTCCAGTTACAGTTGCATCAAAAATAGAAAAATTCTAAAAATAATAACAATAAAATACCAAGGAATAAACATAATCGAAGAGGTTAAAGACCTATCCTCTGAAAACTACAAAACACTGATAAAAGAAATTAAAGACTACACATACAAATGGAAAGATATTCCATGCTCATGGATTAGAAGAATAAATATTGTTAAAATACCCATACTACCCAAAGCAATGTATAGATTTAACACAATCCCTATCAATATACCAACAGCATTTTTCATAGAACTAGAAAAAATAATCCTAAATTTTGTACAGTACCATAACAGACCCCAAAAAGACAATGATATCTTAAAATATCAAACAAAATATAAATAAATATCAACAAAACCGGATATCACAAACCCAGATTTCAAGATATAGTACAAAGCTGTAGTCTTTTCTGGTACTGGCTCAAAAACAGACATATAGATCCATGAAACGGAATACAGAGCCAGAAACAAACCCATGATTATATGGTCATTTCATCTTCAACAAATGGTTTGGGGAAAGTAGACAGCAACATGCAAAAGAATGAAACTGGACGGCATTCTTATATTATATACCAGAATAAACTCAAAATGGATTAAAGTCTTAATGTGAGAACTGAAAACATGAAAATTCTAGAGGACAGCACAAGCAGTAATTTCTCTGACATCAGCCATAACAACAGTTTTCTAGTCATGTCTCTGGAAGCAAGGGAACAAAAGCAAAAATAAATATTGGGACTACATAATAAATATTGGGACTACAAAATAAATATTGGGACTGCTGTGTTTCTACACAGCAAGGAAAAAATAAACAAAACTAAATGACAATTTACCAAACAGAAGAGGATATCTGCAAATGACAAAACCAATAGTTATTATCCAAAATATGTGAAGAACTGATAAACTACAACACCAAAAAAAACAGTGTAATTAAAAATGAGAAGACATGAAAAGACATTTCTCCAAAAAAGACACAAAGATGGCCAAAAGACACATGAAAAGAAGTTCAACATCCTCAGGGAAATAAAAATCAAAACCACACTGAGATATCACTTCACACCTGTCAGAATGGCTAAAATAAAAAACACAAGAAACAAGTGTTGGTGAGGATGTTGGGGAGGATGTTGTGTGATGTTGGGGAGGATGTTGTGTGCTGTGTGCAAATGGGTACAGTCACTCTGGAGAACAGTACAGAGTTTCCTCAAAAATTGAAAAGTAGAGGAGAAGTCAAGATGGTGGAGAAGTAGCAGGTTGAGACTACTTCAGGTATCAGGAGATCAGCTAGATAGCTTATCTAAAGATTGCAAACACCTACAATCCAATGGGAGATAGAAGAGAAGAAGAATAGCAATTCTACAAACAGAAAATCAACCACTCTCTGAAAGGACTGGCAGAGAAGGGAATCAGATCTAGAGTTCAGAATGACGATTCTCAAGATACTAGCCAGGCTTGAAAAAGGCATGGAAGATATTAGAGAAACCCTCTTGGGAGATATAAAAGCCCTTTCTGGAGAAATAAAAGAACTAAAATCTAACCAAGTTGAAATCAAAAAAGCTATTAATGAGGTGCAATAAAAAATGGAGGCTCTCACTGCTAGGATAAATGAGGCAGAAGAAAGAATTAGCAATATAGAAGACTAAATGACAGAGAATAAAGAAGCTGAGCAAAAGAGGGACAAAGAGCTACTGAACCATGAGGGCAGAATTCGAGAGATGAGTGACACCATAAGACGAAACAACATTAGAATAATTGGGATTCCAGAAGAAGAAGAAAGAGAGAGAAGAGCAGAAGGTATATTGGAGAGAATGATTGTAGAGAATTTCCCTAATATGGCAAAGGGAACAAGCATCAAAATCCAGGAGGTGCAGAGAACCACCCTCAAAATCAATAAGAATAGGTCCACACCCAATCACCTAATAGTAAAATTTACAAGTCTTAGTGACAAAATCTGAAAGCAGCCCGGGAAAAGAAGTCTGTAACATACAATGGTAAAAATACTAGATTGGCAGCATACTTATCCACAGAGACCTGGCAGGCCAGAAAGAGCTGGCATGATATATTCAGAGCACTAAATGAGAAAAACCATGCAGCCAAGAACACTATATCCAGATAGGCTATCACTGAAAATAGAAGGAGAGATTAAAAGCTTCCAGAAAAAACAAAAACTGAAAGAATTTGCAAACACCAAACCAGCTCTACAGGAAATATTGAAAGGGGTCCTCTAAGCAGAGAGAGCCTAAAAGTGGTAGATCAGAAAGGAACAGAGACAATATACAGTAACAGTTACCTTACAGGCAATACAATGGCACTAAATTCATATCTCTCAATAGTTACCTTGAATGTTAATGGGCTAAATGCCCCAATCAAAAGACACAGGGTATAAGAATGGATAAAAAAACAAAACCCATCTATATGTTGCCTACAAGAAACTCATTTTAAACCCGAAAACACCTCCAGACTTTTTTTTTTAAAGATTTTATTTATTTATTTGAGAGAGAGACAGTGAGAGAAAGCATGAGTGAGGAGAAGGTCAGAGAGAGAAGCAGACTCCCCGTGGAGCTGGGAGCCCGATGTGGGACTCGATCCCGGGACTCCGGGATCATGACCCGAGCCGAAGGCAGTCGTCCAACCAACTGAGCCACCCAGCCATCCCGACACCTCCAGATTTAAAGTGAGGGGGTGGAAAACAATGTACCATACAAATGGACATCAGAAGAAAGCAGGAGTGGCAATCCTTATATCAGACCAATTAGATTTTAAGCCAAAGATTATAATAAGAGATGAGGAAGGACACTATATCATACCCAAAGGGTCTGTCCATCAAGAAGATCTAACAATTTTAAATATCTATGCCCCTAACGTGGGAGTAGCCAACTATATAAACCAATTAATACCAAAATCAAAGAAAGACATCAACAATAATACAATAATAGTAGGGGACTTTAACACTCCCCTCCTGAAATGGACAGATCATCCAAGCAAAAGACCAGATGGACATCACAGATATATTCAGAACATTTCATCCCAAAGCAACAGAATACACATTCTTCTCTAGTGCACATGGAACATTCTCCAGAATAGATCACATCCTCAGTCCTAAATCAGGTCTCAACTGGTATCAAAAGATTGCGATCATTCCCTGCATATTTTCAGACCACAATGCTCTGAAGCTGGAACTCACTCACAAGAGGAAATTTGGAAAGAACCCAAATACATGGAGACTAAACAGCATCCTTCTAACGAATGAATAGGTCAACCAGGATATTAAAGAAGAAATGAAAAAATTATGGAAACAAATGATAATGAAAACGCAATGATTCAAAATCTGTGGGACACAACAAAGGCAGTCCTGAGAGGAAAATATATAGAGGTACAAGCCTTTCTCAAGAGACAAGAAAGGTCTCAGGTACACAACCTAACCCTACACCTAAAGAAGATGGAGAAAGAACAAGAAAGAAAACCTAAACCCAGCAGGAGAAGAGAAATCATAAAGATCAGAGCATAAATCAATGAAATAGAAACCAAAAAAAACAATAGAACAAATGAACGAAACTAGGAGCTGGTTCTTTGAAAGAATTAATAAGATTGATAAACTCCTTGACAGACTTATCAAAAAGAAAAGAAAAAGACCCAAATAAATAAAATCATGAATGAAAGAGGAGAGATCACAACTAACACCAAAAAAATACAAACTATTATAAGAACATACTATGAGCAACTCGACACCAACAAATTTGACAATCTGGAAGAAATGGATGCATTCCTAGAAACATATAAACTACCACAACTGAACCAGGAAGAAATAGAAAGCCTGAACAGACCCATAACCAGTAAGGAGATTGAAACAGTCATTAAAAATCTCCAAACAAACAAAAGCCCAGGGCCAGACAGCTTCCCAGGGGAATTCTACGAAACATTTAAAGAAGAACTAATTCTTATTCTCCTGAAACTGTTCTAAAAAATAGAAATGGAAGGAAAACTTCCAAACTCATTTTATGAGGCCAGCATCACCTTCATCCCAAAACCAGACAAGGATCCCATCAAAAGAGAACTACAGATCAATATCCTTGATGAACACAGATGCAAAAATTCTCACCGAAATACTAGTCAATAGGATCCAACAGTACATTAAAAGGATTATTCACCACGACCAAGTGGGATTTATTCCAGGGCTGCAAGGTTGGTTCAACATCTGCAAATCAGTCAATGTGATACAACACACTAATAAAAGAAAGAACAAGAACCATATGATACTCTCAACAGATGCTGAAAAAGCATTTGACAAAGTACAGCATCCCTTCCTGATCAAAACTCTTCAAAGTGTAGGGATAGAGGGCACATACCTCAATATTATCAAAGCCATTTGTGAAAAACCCAAAGCAAATATCATTCTCAAGAGAGAAAAACTGAAAGCTTTTCCACTAAGGTCAGGAACACGGCAGGGATGTCCATCATCACCACTGCTATTCAACATAGTACTAGAAGTCCTAGCCTCAGCAATCAGACAGCAAAAGGAAATTAAAGGCATCCAAATTGGCAAAGAAGAAGTCAAACTATCACTCTTCGCAGATGATATGATACTATATGTGGAAAACCCAAAAGACTCCACTCCAAAACTGCTAGAACTTATACATGAATTCAAAAGTGTCAGGATATAAAACCAATGCACAGAAATCAGTTGCATTTCTCTACACCAACAACAAGACAGAAGAAAGTGAAATTGAGGAGTCAATCCCACTTACAATTGCACCCAAAACTAAAAGAAACCTAGGAATAAACCTAGCCAAAGAGGCTAATAACCTATACTCAGAAAAATATAAAGTACTCATGAAAGAAATTGAGGAAGACAGAAAGAAATGGAAAAATGTTCCATCCTCCTGTTTTGGAAGAATAAATATTGTGAAAATGTCTATGCTACCTAAAGCAATCTACACATTTAATGCAATTCCTATCAATATACCATCCATTTTTTTCAAAGAAATGGAACAAATAATCCTAAAATTTATATGGAAGCAGAAAAGACCTCATATAGCCAAAGGAATATTGAAAAAGAAAGCCAAAGTTGGAGGCATCACAATTCCGGACTTCAAGCTCTATTACAAAGCTGTCATCATCAAGACAGCATGGTACTGGTACAAAAACAGACACATAGATAAATGGAACAGAACAGAGAGCCCAGAAATAGACCCTCAACTCTATGGTCAACTAATCTTCTACAAAGCAGGAAAGAATGTCCAATGGAAAAAAGACAGCCTCTTCAATAAATGGTGTTGGGAAAATTGGACAGCCATATGCAGAAAAATGAAATTGGACATTTCATTACATCACACACGAAAATAGACTCCAAATGGATGAAGGACCTCAATGTGAGAAAGGAATCCATCAAAATCCTTGAGGAGAACACAGACAGCAACGTCCTTGACCTTAGCTGCAGCAACATCTTCCTAGGAACATCACCAAAGGCAAGGGAAGCAAGGGCAAAAATGAACTATTGGGATTTCATCAAGATCAAAAGCTTTTGCACAGCAAAGGAAACAGTCAACAAAACCAAAAGACAACTGACAGAATGGGAGAAGATATTTGCAAACAACATATCAGATAAACATATCAGATAAATTTACTCCCAGTAAATTTCAATACTCCCAATAGTGTCCAAAATCTATAAAGAACTTAGCAAACCCAACACCCAAAGAACAAATAATCCAATCAAGAAATGGGCAGAGGACATGAACAGACATTTCTGCAAAGAAGACATCCAGATGGCCAACAGACACATAAAAAAGTGCTCCATATCACTCGGCATCAGGGAAATACAAATCAAAACCACAATGAGATATCACCTCACACCAGTCAGAATGGCTAAAATGAACAAGTCAGGAAATGACAGATGCTGGCGAGGATGCGGAGAAAGGGGAACCCTCCTACACTGTTGGTGGGAATGCAAGCTGGTGCAACCACTCTGGAAAACAGAATGGAGGTTCCTCAAAATGTTGAAAATAGAACTACCCTATGGCCCAGCAATTGCACTGCTGGGTATTTACCCTAAAGATACAAACGTAGTGATCCGAAGGAGCACGTGCACCTGAATGTTTATAGCAGCAATGTCCACAATAGCCAAACTATGGAAAGAATCTAGATGTCCATCAACAGATGAATGGATAAAGAAGATGTGGTATATATACACAATGAAATACTAAGCAGCCATCAAAAGAAATGAAATCTTGCCATTTGCAACGATGTAGATGGAACTAGAGTGTATCATGCTTAGCGAAATAAGTCAATCGGAGAAAGACAACTATCATATGATCTCCCTGATATGAGGAAGTAGAGATGCAACATGGGGGGTTAAGGGGGTAGGAGAAGAATAAATGAAACAAGATGGGATTGGGAGGGAGACAAACCATAAGTGACTCTTAATCTCACAAAACAAACTGAGGGCTGCTGGGGAGAAGGGGGTTGGGAGAAGGGGATGGGGTTATGGACACTGGGGAGAGTATGTGCTATGGTGAGTGCTGTGAAGTGTGTAGCCCTGGCGATTCACAGATCTGTACCCCTGGGGATAAAAATATATATTTATAAAAATTTTAAATAAGATCTAGTAATTATGCTCTTGAGTATTTACCCTAAGAATACAAAAACACTAATTCAAAAAGATATATGCAGCCCTTTATCACATTACTTACAATAGGTAAACTATGTTAGCAACCTAAACTTGCATCAATAGATGAACAAGTAAAAGAGTGGTACATATATACAATAGAATATTACTCAGTCATAAAAAAGGAATGAAATTTTGCCACTTGTAATAACATAGATGAAGCTAGAGAGTATAATGTTAAGTGAAATAATTCAGCCAGAGAAAGACAAATACCATATTATTTTACTGATACATGGAATTTTAAGAAGCAAAACAAACAAAAGAGAAATCAAAAAAGAGACTCATAACTATAGAGAGGTTTAGGTAAAGGGGATTAAGAGTATACCTATCATGATGAGCACTGAATAATATACATAATAGCTGAAACACTATATTGTACACCTGAAACTTAATATAACATTGTATGATAAGTATGCTGGAATTTAAAAAATAAAAAATAAAAAAAATCTGAAGGAGGTAGACTTTCCTCTCTGGTAAAGTTGTGGTTCCAAGTGAGTGAGGATTAACCCTCACTACTTTTTTCTTCTTTCTGTCCTCACATCACTTGGTACTGAAATTCTGGCTCAAAAAATGAAGTGTGCAATGAGTATAGTAACTGTAATACCAAATTTCTAGCCTGAACTAAAAAGCCCAAAAAACAAAAACTCAAAGAACAATTCAACATGTTGTCTGTGAACATCAAGGCTCATTCCCAGCTGCACGAGTGACTCTTACCCTAATTACAGTAATAAAAACTGAGACCTGAATAATGGGGAGGCCACCACCCAAGTTCCAAGATGAACAGCAGATGGCACAAACACAGAAAATATCCCAAAAGTATTACAAAACCTTCAAAAATTGAACTGCTATAAGAAACACCATTTACAGAAGGCAAAGCAAAACATGTGGCCTGAAGATAAGCAGGTTTATTTTCTGCTAAAACATAAATTTCAATACTCCCAATAGGATTAAATAAGATCCAGAATCTTATAATATTCAGAATGCCTAAAATGTAAAATTAATTCGCATATGGAGAACCAGGAAAAGTCCTACTCATAAGGGAAAAGACAACCTACAGATGCCAACAACAAAACGACACAGATGCTGAAATAATCTCACAGAGATTTTCCTTTATAAAATGTCTGAATTAGCAATCTTAAATACTATTAAAGTGAGTTTTAAAAGAGAGTCTTGGCAAAGCAACAGAAGATATAAAGAAGAATTAAATGGAAACTTTAGAACTGAAAATATAACTGAAGAAAAAAATCAGTGAATAGACTCAATAGCAAGAATGGAGATGACAGATAAGAGTCAGTAGACTTGAAGACTGATCAACATAAATTATTCAATCAAGTTTTAAAAAATGAGCAGAGTCCCACTGAAGCTATGGGACAGTAAAAAAAAGCTTAACATTGTGTCATCAGAGTTACAGAGAGGAGAATGTGCAGAGCTGAAAAAATATTTGAAGAAATAATTGTCAAAAACATCTCAAGTTAAACAAAAGGTCTTTATAGACTCAAGAAGCTCAGTGAGCCTAAAACAGGATGAACCCAAAGAAATCCATACCCATATATGCCATAATCAAACCATTTTACAGTAAAGACGAAAAAAAAAATCTGAAGGCTGCCAGAGAAAACAATACATCAGCAGAACAATGACTCAGATAGGGGGGATTTCTCTATCAGAAATCAAGCAAACCAAAAAACAAACAAGCAAAAAACAAAACAAAACAAAATAAAAGCACATTTTCAAGTTCTGAAAGAAAAGAACTGTCAGCCGAGAATTCTATATCCAGTGAATATACCCTGCAGGAATGAAAGTGAAAAAAGATATTCTGAATTTATGTAGATATATAAGTAATCTATAGCACACATGGGAGGCAACAAGACAGTAAGAGTCTATATTCCAACTCAAGTAGTAAAATATGGATTCTGAATAAAATGAAAAGTAAATATTTTATAATCACTAGAGCAACCACTAAAAGAGATATATAGTCAAAATCATAAAAGATAAATGAATGCTAAAAAGTTTCAAATAACCCAAAAGAAGGCAAGAAAGGTAATGCAGAGGAATGAAAACAGAAGGAATAAACATAAAACAAAAAAGTGATAGACCTAAGTAAAAACATATCAAAAAATTAAATTACATTTAAATGATCTAAGGATGCAATTAAAAGATTGTTAGAATGGATAAATAAACATGACCATCTATATGCTGCCTATAAAAAACTCATTTCAGATATAATAATATAGATGGGCTAAAAGTAAAAGAATGTGCTAGATAACTAACAGCTACTAATCAGAGTGTCTATATTAAAATCAGATGAAGTAATCTTTATAGCAAAGACGTTACCAGGGATAAAGAGGGACATTAAATAATGATAAAAGTTTTAGTTTAACAAAAATTCTAAATGTGGATGCTCTTAACAACAGAACTGCAAAGGACATGAAGCAAAAACTGACAGAATTAAAAAGATAGATAAATCCACAATTATAGTTGGAGATTTCAACACTTCTCTCTCAAAGATATATAGACAGAAACACAGGAAGGATACAGGAGAACTAAGCAATGTCATCGACATATTGGATCAAACTGACATTTACAGAACACTCCACTAACAACAGCAGAATATATATCTTCAATATTTTTTCTTGATTTCATCTGGCATAGGTATTATAACTTCAGTCTTGTTATTTGCCTCTCACATGTGTTCTCTGATATTAGAGATAGAGAATTTTATTTACTCATTTCTCAACTGAGTTGAGGGACTGTTTGGGAGTATATTAGTTGTACTATTCTCCTCTAACTTAAAGCACTTCCCTTTATTCCAACACACAACCCTTCTACATCTACTAAGAACCATCAGTACCAGATAAAGAAAAGTTGTGGGAACTAATTACTTGAGAGGAGTATATAGACATAATTATTTTATCTTCCTTCACAGCTTTATTTTAAATGTTTTTAATTTTAAAATATATTTCAGTAATGTATGTAAAGCATACAAGTAAATTACAAAATAATTATAACCAATATGTTTTTTAGAAATAGAACACTGTGTCTTAGAAACCTGTCCCTCCCTAATTACATTTCTTTTCCTTCCCACTATCAGTGACCATTATTCTGATTTCTATGCATAATTTATTTTTCCATTTTGCTATTTATGAATCCCTAAATAATAATTTGATTTTTTCCAGATTCCTAATTGTATAAAATTTAAATCATATTGCACCTATCCTTGTGACTTACTTCCCTCACTTTATTTTATGTATATGTTCATCTACATTAGGGGATATATCATATAGTATTCTATTTTATAAATATACCAAAATATTAAAGTTCTACTATTGGTGGACATTTGAACTGATGGACATTTGAGTTGTTTCCACTTTTGGGTTTGTAAGGCTACTATAAATATATGACACACTTGTACAAGGTTCTTTTTTAGAATATACAAACAGAAATGGAATTGTAAAAAGGCAAAGGCTGTGCACATTTTTAATTTTCCTAAATTATGCCAAACCTCTTTCCCCACAGTGGTTTTAAACAGCTTAAAATCATCAACAGAGTACACATTATCCCACTGCTTCATATTCTTACCAACACTTCCATTTGTTTGACAATTTAACTTCTGACAATTTGATGCTTAAATTATGATAGTTCACTGTGATCTAAAGTCAAATTTTTCTGGGGCACCTCACCTAGCTGGCTCAGTCAGTGAAGCCTGGGACGCTTGATCTTGGGGTTATGAATTCAAGCTCCACTCTGGGTGCAGATATTACTTAAAAAATAAATTACAAATTTAAAAAATAAAATAAAATCACATTTTTCTGATTATTAATAATGTTTAAAATCTTTTTATATGTTTATTACCTGTTTGGATTTCCTCCCCTCGCTTAAAACCTTTTAAAATTCTTTTGTAATCATGGATTCTAACCTCACTTTTTCCTCTGGCAGTGTCTAAAAGTGAAAATTGTCACTAACGTTGGCATTCAGATCTCTGCAGCCATTTAATATCACCTATAAAAATTTATAAGGTTGCATTCTCAAGAGTCACCAAATATTCCCCACCTAGCCAACTTTACTTGCTTTCATACCACTACACAAGCCCCTCTAGAAATAGTTGAGAGTTACTTCCAACTGAACTCCATCTCACTCAATTCTACCTCATTCCACGAAACTTTACTTTTGAAGAAGACACATCAGGATTTGAAGCATTCTGTAGAGTAAATATTGCAGAGATTACAAGCTCCATGGAAATAGTTCATTATCTATCCTTATCCTATCACTTCAGAAAGACTCAGAAACATAAACAGAACCAGATTTAGAGTGTATAATTATTTATCTTAATAATCTCTTCCAAATTCTTAATAAAACTGAAGACTATTTTTAATTATAAAAATTATATACGTTCATAAAGGAAACTGAAACAAAAGAAAATATATAGAGAAGAAAATAAAATTCATCCCACATCCTACAAAATGAAAATAACTACTATATATTTTCTTGGAATAAACTTCTAAACCTTTCTGTCTTTCTCTCTCTCTAGTTCTTTATTAGGCATTTAGTTCATTTCTAACTATTTGTTGTAGACAATATTATAATGACTGTCCTTTGACACAGATCACCCTACATTTATTTAATGTTTTCCCTATGAAAAATCCCTAGTAAAGAATTTCTGTGTTAAAACAGATTCATATTTTAGTGGTTTACTCTCATTAACAAATTTCCTTTGGGAAATAAGAATGCTGGTTTCTTCACACACTTACCTACCCTCAATATTATTAATCTTTTAATATTTGCCAGTCTGACAAGCAACATGTGATAGGTCATTGTTTTGCATGTATATCCTTCAATACCAGTTATGCTGCATATTTTTACATGTTTAATAGCCACTTTAATTCCCTTTATGAACTGCTTATTCAGATCCTTTGTTAAATTTAAATTGGAATATTTGACATTGACTTTAAAATTTTTTTTACATATTGAGATCATTAACATTTGCCTGTCATATATGATGCAGATAACTGTCTCTGATTTGTTTTACAAGACTGATTTGTTTTACAAGACTGAGTCTTTTAAGAAAACTTTTTTTGGTTTGGTTTACTGATTGTAATAAAAATGACTGGAAGGAAACAAAAATGCTAAGGATCCCATTTTTCTGTGATAAAATTATGAATGACAGTGGTAGACAAGTATGTTGTCTTGTCTGCCCAATGTGCAAATATCCAGTATGTCAAGCAATTACCTCCCACAACTACAATATGTGAAAATGCATCTCTCTTGAACATGCTTTATATCAGCTAGAATTAAGCATGTGACTTAATGCAGTCAATTAGTAGTGCTATCTAGGAAAATGAACTTTGGAGGACTGACGTAAAGATAATGGGTCAGCTAGAGGTTCTATGGGATAAAGCAAACATTCAAAGATGTGGAGTTCAACAGTGAATCAGCTAAAGGCATCAGGGCCAGCAGTGTCACATGCCCAGTGGCAATGGCAATATCCTAAGCAAACACTTCCTGTAGTATGATCTTGGTTATGCAGGCTTCCTTAGATCTTACCCAGTTCTGGTTCTCATCCTTCACTTTGATTATGTGAGCCACGTGATACCTTTATCATCATAAATAAGTAGAATCAACGTCTGTTTATGCCTCCACTTCCTGGTTAGTTACATGACTTTTTTCCTTTTACCTAATTCCAAATCTTCTACCATCTGATTATATAATTGTTATCTTTTTAAACTAATACATAAAGCAATAAAATCATCTTCTCCACAGGTTCTGTCATTAATTTGTATAACAAAATTTCAAGCACAATTTTCAGACAGATACTTGGCAAGTTTGTTTCAGGAAATTATATTTAAACAAGCAAGAAATTAAGTCTGGACTTGCACATGGTTTAAGAATTTTAGATTTGCGGGGCGCTTGGGTGGCTCAGTGGGTTAAGCCTCTGCCTTCGGCTCGGGTCATGATCCCAGGGTCCTGGGATCGAGCCCCGCATCGGGCTCTCTACTCAGTAGGGAGCCTGCTTTCCCCCTCTCTCTGACTGCCTCTCTGCCTGCTTGTGATCTCTGTCAAATAAATAAATTAGATATTTTTTAAAAAAAAAGGAATTTTAGATTTGCACTGCAATTTTTCTTTTAAAAGGAAAAATGTGATTTAAAAGAATACAATTTTAGGGGCACCTGGGTGGCTCAGTTGGTTAAGCTTCTACCTTTGGCTCAGATCAGATCCCAGAGTCCTGGGATCCAGCCCCACCGTGGGGCTCTCTGCTCAGCAGGGAGCCGCTTCTCCCTCTCGCTCTGCCTGCTACTCCACCTGCTTGTGCGTACTCTCTCTCTCTCTCTCTCCCTCTGTCAAATAAATAAAATCTTTTAAAAAAGTAAAAATTTAATTCCCATAACCTGTTGATAATAAAACATAAGAGCATTCTTTAAATAGGTGCCATTCACCACCACATCTACATGTTAGAAACTGCAAGGCCATTGCTATACTGGAAAGACAAGTACATTACTTAATTGGAAGTAAGTTTTCCTCTACAGGATTATCAATTGCCAAATGTCAGGTTTGAAGAAAGAAGAAAATGAGTGATTCTTCAATTAAAAAACCTACATGAGGCAAAATAATTTGCAAGTTTAATTTGACACTTATATATATCTGGAGAAACATTTGGTAAATTTAGAGAAGTTCCACTGGATGTTTCAGGACTCCTTACTGTGTATTTCCCTCATTAAAAGTAAGGACAAATCATTATTTAAAATGACATCAATTTTCTTCCAGTAATTAAAACTAAAATCTAACTTTTAATAACATTTAACTGTACTTTACTTTTTTAATAACCATTATCTCTTGGTAGGTTCAAAATTCCAGAAAGTTATACTAGCTAGACATAAAGAAAAATTGACTTTACTCATTAATATCCTAATTACCCTGCCCAATTAATCTTGAGCTTAGCTGTGTGATTTGCTTTGGCTAATGGAAGATGAGTGGATGTGAAGTATGCCATGACAGAGCATAAGTTCTGAGCACTTGAGTGGTTGGACTCACTTACTGACTCTTATTTATACCATGAGAACCGCATGCCCAAATTAGGACTGCTTCTTCTGTCTCAATCCTCAAATGAAAAAGACATATGGAAAAAAAAAAAAAAAAACAGAGTTGTCACTGATCAGCAGCAAATGGAAGCTGACATGTAATGAGAGTAAGCATTATAACTTTGTTGGCATAGCAACCACATTTGCAAGATGTTATACATCATAGCCCAATGTGACCTAATACATGTGGTACTGGTCTTTATTGTGATCTACCCTACATCTTCAGATCAGATACTTCTGTATATTATATATTACTTCTTAAAAAAATAATAATAATGAGAGATTAAGCTTCTTAATCCCAGTACTCCCAGCAGAATAACTGTTATTTAGTGTAACTGGAACAGCATAAGTCACATTCTATCCCTGAATTGAGTTACGAGTATGGAATGAGATATTTATTTTAGCCTACATACTCAGTTCCTAGTGTCAGGGTGGAAGCAGTTTCCCTAAAACTGTAAGGACCACCAAACAGAAATTTAGGACTACTGGAAACTGAGAAGGGGAAAATAAATTATCAGAAGACAATTAACAAATATTTATATATTATGAAAGAAGGTACTTTTTAGTATACCCTTATAGACAAATATTGAAACTTGTAAAGAAAATATGTGCATAATTTATATTGAAAATGTTTAAAATGTGGATAGAAATTTAACTTAGATTACTATTAAATAGCACATTAGTCATCTCTAATATGACTACACTCATTTTGATAAGAGTAATCATAGTGGCAGGATCACATACAGTATTCAAATGATAAAAATGAATTTGAGGGTTATTTGAAAAAGAAAATGCTAACAACTATGAAAGATATTCCAAATTTATTTCCACTACACACTTAACCACTAAAGGGTAGTTTGAGAAAAAAGTGACTAAAAGACATGTTTAACCAGTGAGAAGGTTATGAAGAAAATCTAGATATTTGTACACATATTTAAGTCTGTATTGCATTTCAAATAAACTAAGTAATGGACACTGCTAAGAGAAAACATTTCCTCTCTTGCATATTCAAACACATACGGTCTTAGAAAAAACTGAACATACATACATCATGAAATATGTCTATTTCACTTTATTCACCAATATAAGCCAGAAAAAGAGTGTGCATTTTTTTATTTTTAAATTCACCAGCAATCCAGTGAGATTTTTAACTATGTTTAACTGTTCACATGAAAATGGGTAAGTACAAGTTAGAAGAAATGGATAGCAAAACATACTACATCAATTTAAGGACTTGAAGGTATCAAAAGAATGGATAAATGATGAATCAGATGAGGTACCATTAAAGATGAAAAGGAATAGAAATGTCAGTAGAAACAGTGAAAGATAGTAGAAAAGCAGGTGCCTTAGTCTCCTACGAGGATTAAGAGCTAGAAATAACAACTTTGGAAGAATCTGAAAGTTACTTTTCCCTTATAACATATCATAACAAATTCTTTCTCCTTTTTTCCAAGGAGATTATGAAAAATCTTCAGGGGGAAAAAAGAGTAAAATCAATGCCATATAATTGCCATATATTTCCAAAAGCCCCAAATTGTAAAGAAATCCACAGGTAGAAAATTAGGAAGAAGGAGGTCATTAACATAGCTTTTCAGTATACCTGGTTTTCTAACTTTACAGCATAGGAGGAAATTAAAACAGAAATTGATTGTAAAAATGCCTTTCCATCCTTCAGGGGAAAAAAAATGCCTTTCAGTGAAATTACTAGTAAAAATGGTCTCAGTTGCATCATCTAGTGTGAGGATGCAGCTGTATCAACAATGCATTTTTTTCTCTTTTGACAAAACAAAAAAACAAATTCTTAGGCAGGAGGTGGAAAGAGAGGACAAGAAATTCTGTTGTATTATTTTTCCCCTTTGGGGATCAGGTGAACTCACAAAAACGGAAAGACAGATGCAAAAAGTACTATATGCCTATAGTTATGGGATGCTGCCATAATGACTATAGGAGATTACCATGCTATATAATTAAGCTTGTATCTCATGCTTGCCTGAAGTTAGCTCTCACAACCAGAATTATAAAAATCAAAATCTCTTGGTTTCTCTTTCCCCCTAAGCATTACTTCTTCTTTCTCATCTTTCTCTTCGAGAAACTTTCTTTCTTAGCATCATTAATAAAAAAAAAAAAATGTGCAATGCTTTACCTTGGGCAGGTGGATTCTCACTTGAGACTTGTGCCAAATTATATAACTGCAAGGACTATAATTCAAAATGTAGCAAAAGCCAAGATATAAATTTTTTGAAGCTCCTGGAATTCCAGGGGGCACTATGCACATAGAAAACAATGTGAATGCTGCCCCTAAGGGTTGAGGGACATAATGGTAATTGCTTGGGCGTACTGACAGTCCCTCAAAACCTTGGGACCCAGTGAAATACAGACCCTAGTTTTACTGCCTTCCTTCTAAAGGTACAAATAATGAAGTATGGAATAAGGGCAGAAGTCATTGGCAAAATTTTGCATCCCAAATATGGTTATTTAGTCCCTTCTCTTTTTTACCCTGTGGTTACTGCTTTGGAGAGACAGTGGATAAAGAAATTATATATGAAACAAAAACATTCTGCTTATAGATAGTGCCAAATTGATAGATCATAATTATAGACTAAAGAGGTCTTAGTCAAAGAATTGAGAACTGTTGACTAGAATTTGTTCCATTTTGTTCCATACCTTCAATTTACAGATGAGAAAACTGAAGCCAAAACAAGATCAGAGATCATGGACTAAGAGCCAAGGTATCTAACAAGATTCAACCAGAAAAGATCTTCTGCTTTACTTAAAAATTCTTCAATGTAAGATTCCTTCTGTATACAAGATTCCCATGTCCGGCATGACATGGTCTCGCACTCCAGTCAAAGCACATCCGCATCATCGAAAGATTCTAAAGGATGTACTACGGGCAGGACAGTAATCACAGAAATGAAGACCTAAGCAAGTGACGAATGAACAATGGCCATATAAAACAATGATATTTAAATATGTTTCTGTGGTTAAAAAACTAAAATTAAAATTAAAATACACAAATCAACAACATGTAAGTCTGATGATGGAGCATTAAAGGAAAATAAAATATTCTACAGTTCTTACATCTGAGAGAAGAAAGTATTAAATATATTCAGGCATTAATGAATTAAGTATGCAAATTCAAATCTCTAGGGTAATCACTTAAAGAATGGAAAAAGTGTATTTCCAACTGAGCAGAGAGGAAATAAATTCTTTAGATGTTTCTTCTGCTATTTGCTTTTATATTTCTAAATAATGTGTTGAATGTTTATATGGCTACTTTGTCAATTTTAGACACTATTAACTGACTTAACTATCTATCTTACCACTTTTATGTCATTCCCACACCATTTCACCTTCTTGTATCCCCTATATATAGTTACATGATAGGTCTGAGGTAAATCAATATTCAGATTTAACATTATTATAACTATATAAATTATGTTAGTTGCAGATCCAAGTTTATTGTAATTGTATTTTCCTTCTTGTCTAACTTTCTGGGGATTTTTTTGGAGTATATAATGGCCTCATTTTTCCTTTTGTGGTTCTCTATTACTTATCTCTAATTCTTCACAAAAGAATTGAAAGTAATTCGGTCTAGGGACTAAGGATTAGATATAGATAGGAGCACTGTTGAATTTCAACATATTTAACAACCAAAACACATAAACACCAATTAATCCAATACTCTCTATCCAAAAGCAACTGGTAAGGCTGTGCCAAGGTATATGCACTGAACATCAGTCCTGGAGAGGGAACTTAGAAGGAAAACAGTGGGCTAGAAGATTGTTATTGCTTTGTTACGAGCTTTGCAGTATTATCTGACCTTTTAAAGATATGTATGAGTATGTCAACTAAAATAAAAATAATTTTTGAAATAAATACATTTTATTTTATTTAGTCTTTTTACCCTAACAGATGTATTTGAGACTAAAGAATTCATTATGTGACATATGCACTCAAAACAAAAAGCAAACGAGTATTTGAAACAAAAGTCCATGGGGGGGGGGAACATTTCTGCTGTGTAACAGAACTGACAACAACCAAGGTGCTTACTTTTTAATGAATAAATATTTTTGCCCCTGTTTAGAGAGAGAGGCTGAATAATATACATCAAATTCTTCTAGTCAAAGTGAACTGAATTAAAGAGATAAGGCAGTCTTCATCTTGAGGAAATTGTTAAGTAATTGCACCCTATTAAGTGTTAATTTTCAACAGGTGTTACTTAAATGTAACATAGATCATCCTTGTATAATAAGGTCTCTGAGTTGAGAGCCCCTGTGCCAAATTTTACACCAATTCATTTAAATTGAATGGAGTTACTATGCCTTCCCCCAAAACAAATAAAGACAGACATGCTAGTTAGTAACTGTAAGGGGTACCACATTAATTATCATTCTTAATTTCCCTCCAGAAATCATTCCTGTCAATAACTCCATTTCAACTAAGATGAATGGGAGGCAAAGGCATTAGGTTTAAGCAGCAGGCTGCTAACAAACTGATTTGGGTACTATAGCTGAGATTAGATCATGAGGCTATGAAACAGAAAAAAAGTGGCTTCCTATTTTGTGGTGTACAAACAAACAGAAAAGAGAGGCCAATAGTCTTCCTTAACATTGAATTCCTACTGAAAATATACAGATTTATGAATAGGAGGACTTACTTATTCTCGGTAAGAAAGGGATTTGGGGGTTTTGTTTGCTTTTTAAAATTTTTTTTAAAGATTTATTAATTTATTTTTAGAGACAGTGCAAGCGCAGTAGGAAACAGAGGGAGAGAGAGAAAGTCAAGCAGACTTTGCACTTAGTGCAGAGTCCCATGCAGGACTCAATCTCACCACCCATGAGATCATGACCTGAGCCAAAAATCATGAGTGGGACGATTAACCAACTGAGCCACCCAGGCACCCATATTTGTTTTTACAATGGAGTAGCAAAGCAAAATTTTCCTCTTTTGAAGTTAAAGGGCAAAGGTCTGAGGCAAGGAAAATTAAGAAATAAAAAAGTACAATGGATATTTAAAAAAAGGAATTTGCTATAGAAAAATATTAAAACTGAATAGGAAGCAATAAATAGTAATAAATTAGAAACATGTATGAATTACAAAGTAATACAAAATTATTAGACATTGGGGGAGGAGTCAAGATGGCGGAGAAGTAACAGGTTGAGACTACTTCAGTTAGCAGGAGATCAGCTAGATAGCTTATCTAAAGATTGCAAACACCTGCAAATCCATCGGCAGATCGGAGAGAAGAACAGCAATTCTAGAAACAGAAAAACAACCGCTTTCTGAAAGGTAGGACTGGCGGAGAAGTGAATCCAAAGCGACGGGAAGATAGACCCCGGGGGGAGGGGCCGGCTCCCGGCAAGCGGCAGAGCAACGGAGCACAAAATCAGGACTTTTAAAAGTCTATTTCCACTGAGGGACATTGCTCCAGAGGCTAAACCAGGGCAAAGCCCACGCGGGGGCAGAGTGGCCTCAGGTCCCCCAGGGTCACAGAAGAATCAGGGATATCTGAGTGTCGCAGAGCTTGCGGGAATTAGAACGGGAAAGCCGGCTACAGAGACAGAGCCAAGGAGTGAGCTTCCAGCTCGGGGTTACCTTGAACCGGTCGCAGGCTCGGTGAGCTCGGAGCGCGGCGGGAGGTCAGGCAGACGGGAGTTACTGGGCGCTGTTCTCTGAGGGCGACTGAGGAGTGGGGCCCCGGGCTCTCGGCTCCTCCGGGCCAGAGACCAGGAGGCCGCCATTTGTATTCCCGTCCTCGGGAACTCTACGGAAAGTGCTCAGGGAGCAAAAGCTCCTGAAAGCAAACTCAACCAGATTACTCACCCCTGTGCCTGGTAA
Organism: Neogale vison; assembly: GCF_020171115.1. NCBI lineage: Eukaryota > Metazoa > Chordata > Mammalia > Carnivora > Mustelidae > Neogale > Neogale vison. The sequence continues at coordinate 70,176,188 of NC_058103.1, forward strand.
GGGCGGTGCAATTCCGCCTGGGGCAAAGACACTTGAGAATCACTACACCAGGCCCCTCCCCCAGAAGAGCAACAAGAAATCCAGCCAAGACCAAGTTCATCTACCAAGGAGTGCAGTTTCAATACCAAGGAGAGCAGCAGAATTCCAGGGGAGGAGAAAGCAAAGCACGGAACTCATGGCTTTCTCCCTGTGATTTTTTAGTCTTGCAGTTAATTTTTTTCTTTTTCAAATTTTTTTCTCCTGCTAAATTTTTTTAAACTTTTACCCTTTTCTTTTTTAACATTTTTTTTTCAAGATTTTATTTATTTATTTGACAGAGAGAGATCACAAGTAGGCAGAGAGGCAGGCAGAGAGAGAGGAGGAAGCAGGCTCCCCACTGAGCAGAAAGCCCAATGCGGGACTCGATCACAGGACCCTGAGATCATGACCTGAGCCCAAGGCAGCAGCTTAACCCACTGAGCCACCCAGGTGCCCTTTTTTAACTAGTTTATCTAATAAATATATTTTTTCTTTTTTAACCTTTTCTTTTTTTTTTTTTTTTCAAAGGTTTTTATTTATTTATTTATTTGACAGAGAGAGAGATATCACAAGTAGGCAGAGAGGCAAGCAGAGAGAGAGAGGGAGGAAGCAGGACCCCCGTGGAACAGAGAGCCCAATGCGGGGCTCGATCCCAGGACCCTGGGATCATGACCCGAGCTGAAGGCAGAGGCTTAACCCACTGAGCCACCCAGGTGCCCCTATACTTTTCTTTATTCGTTTTCTTTTTTAAATTCTTTTCTTTCTTTTTTTTTTTTTATTTCCTTTCTTTCGTTTTGAACCTCTTTTTATCCCCTTTCTCCCCCTTCACGATTTGGAATCTCTTCTGATTTGGTTAAAGCATATTTTCCTGGGGTTGTGCCACCCTTTTAGTATTTTACTTGCTCCTTCATATACTCTTATCTGGACAAAATGACAAGGCGGAAAAATTCACCACAAAAAAAAGAACAAGAGGCAGTACCGAAGGCTAGGGACCTAATCAATACAGAAGTTCTTAATATGTCAGATCTAGAGTTCAGAATGACAATTCTCAAGGTTCTAGCTGGGCTCAAAAAAGGCATGGAAGATATTAGAGAAACCCTCTCGGGAGATATAAAAGCCCTTTCTGGAGGAATAAAAAAACTAAAATCTAACCAAGTTGAAATCGAAAAAGCTATTAATGAGGTGCAATAAAAAATGGAGGCTCTCACTGCTAGGATAAATGAGGCAGAAGAAAGAATTAGTGATATAGAAGACCAAATGACAGAGAATAAAGAAGCTGAGCAAAAGAGGGACAAACAGCTACTGGACCACGAGGGCAGAATTCAAGAGATAAGTGACACCATAAAACAAAACAACAGGAGAATAATTGGGATTCCAGAAGAAGAAGAAAGAGAGAGGGGAGCAGAAGGTATACTGGAGAGAATTATTGGGGAGAATTTCCCCAATATGACAAAGGGAACAAGCATCAAAATTCAGGAGGTTCAGAGAACACCCCTCAAAATCAATAAGAATAGGCCCACACTCTGTCACCTAATAGTAAAATTTACAAGTCTTAGTGACAAAGAGAAAATCCTGAAGCAGCCCAGAAAAAGAAGTCTGTAACATACAATATTAAAAATATTAGGGGCGCCTGGGTGGCTCAGTGGGTTAAGCCGCTGCTTTGGGCTCAGGTCATGATCTCAGGGTCCTGGGACAGAGTCCGCATCGGGCTCTCTGCTCAGCAGGGAGCCTGCTTCCCTCTCTCTCTCTGTCTGCCTCTCCGTCTACTTGTGATTTCTCTCTGTCAAATAAATAAATAAAAATCTTTAAAAAATATATATATTAGATTGGCAGCTGACTTATCCACAGAGACCTGGCAGGCCAGAAAGAGCTGGCATGATATTTTCAGAGCACTAAACAAGAAAAACATGCAGCCAAGAATACTATATCCAGATAGGCTATCATTGAAAATAGAAGGAGAGATTAAAAGCTTCCAGGACAAACAAAAACTGAAAGAATTTGCAAACACCAAACCAGCTCTACAGGAAATAATGAAAGGGGTCCTCTAAGCAAAGAGAGAGCCTACAAGTGGTAGATCAGAAAGGAACAGAGACCATATACACTAACATTCACCTTACAGGCAATACAAAGGCACTAAATTCGTATCTCTCAATAGTTTCCCTGAATGTTAAAGGCCTAAATGCCCCAAAAAGACACAGGGTATCGGAATGGATAAAAAAACAAAATCCATCTATGTGTTGCCTCCAAGAAACTCATTTTAAGCCTGAAGACAGCTCCAGATTTAAATTGAGGGGGTGGAAAAGAATTTACCATGCTAATGGACATCAGAAGAAAGCAGGGGTGGCAATCCTTATATCAGATCAATTAGATGTTAAGCCAAAGACTATAATAAGAGATGAGGAAGGACACTATATCATACTCAAAGGGTCTGTCCAACAAGAAGATCTAACAATTTTAAATATCTATGCCCCCAACATGGGAACAGCCAACTATATAAACCAACTAATAACAAAATCAAAGAAACACATCAACAATAATACAGTAATAGTAGGGGACTTTAACACTCCCCTCACTGAAATGGACAGATCATCCAAGCAAAAATAAAGGCCTTAAATGACACACTGGACCAGATGGACATCACAGATATATTCAAAACATTTCATCCCAAAGCAATAGAATACACATTCTTCTCTAGTGCACATGGAACATTCTCCAGAATAGATCACATCCTCGGTCATAAATCGGGACTCAGCCGGTATCAAAAGATTGGGATCATTCCTGCATATTTTCAGACCACAATGCTCTGAAGCTAGAACTCAACCACAAGAGGAAGTTTGGAAAGAACCCAAATATATGGAGACTAAACAGCATCCTTCTAAAGAATGAATGGGTCAACCGGCAAATTAAAGAAGAATTGAAAAAAATCATGCAAACAAATGATAATGAAAATACAATGGTTCAAATCGATGGGACACAACAAAGGCAGTCCTGAGAGGAAAATATACAGCGGTACAAGCCTTTTCTCAAGAAACAAGAAAGGTCTCAGGTACACAACCTAACTCTACACCTAAAGAAGATGGAGAAAGAACAAGAAAGAAACCCTAAGCCCAGCAGGAGAAGAGAAATCATAAATATCAGAGCAGAAATCAATGAAATAGAAACCAAAAAAACAATAGAACAAATCAACGAAACTAGGAGCTAGTACTTTGAAAGAATTAATAAGATTGATAAACCCTTGGCCAGACTTATCAAAAAGAAAAGAGAAAGGACCCAAATAAATAAAATCATGAATGAAAGAGGAGAGATCACAACTAACACCAAAGAAATACAAACTATTATAAGAACATACTATGAGCAACTCTACACCAACAAATTTGACAATCTGGAAGAAATGGATGCATTCCTAGAAACATATAAATTGCCACAGCTGAACCAGGAAGAAACAGAAAGCCTGAACAGACCCATAACCAGTAAGGAGATTGAAACAGTCATTAAAAATCTCCAAACAAACAAAAGCCCAGGGCCAGACAGCTTCCCAGGGGAATTCTACGAAACATTTAAAGAAGAACTAATTCCTATTCTCCTGAAACTGTTCCAAAAAATAGAAATGGAAGGAAAACTTCCAAACTCATTTTATGAGGCCAGCATCATCTTGATTCCAAAACCAGACAAGGATCCCATCAAAAAAGAGAGCTATAGACCAATATCCTTGATGAACACAGATGCAAAAATTCTCACCAAAATACTAGCCAATAGGATTCAACAGTACATTAAAAGGATTATTCACCACGACCAAGTGGGATTTATTCCAGGGCTGCAAGGTTGGTTCAACATCCGCAAATCAATCAATGTGATACAACACATCAATAAAAGAAAGAACAAGAACCAATGATACTCTCAATAGATGCTGAAAAAGCATTTGACAAAGTACAGCATCCCTTCCTGATCAAAACTCTTCAAAGTGTAGGGATAGAGGGCACATACCTCAATATCATCAAAGCCATCTATGAAAAACCCACCGCAAATATCAGTCTCAATGGAGAAAAACTGAAAGCTTTTCCACTAAGGTCAGGAACACGGCAGGGATGTCCATTATCACCACTGCTATTCAACATAGTACTAGAAGTCCTAGCCTCAGCAATCAGACAACAAAAGGAAATTAAAGGCATCCAAATCGGCAAAGAAGAAGTCAAATTATCACTCTTCAAAGATGATATGATACTATACGTGGAAAACCCAAAAGACTCCACTCCAAAACTGCTACAACTTTTACACGAATTCAGTAAAGTGTCAGGATATAAAATCAATGCACAGAAATCAGTGGCATTTCTCTACACCAACAAAAAGACAGAAGAAAGAGAAATTAAGGAGTCGTTCTCATTTACAATCGCACCCAAAACCATAAGATACCTAGGAATAAACCTAACCAAAGAGGCACAGAATCTATACTCAGAAAACTATAAAGTACTCATGAAAGAAATTGAGGAAGACACAAAGAAATGGGAAAATGTTCCATGCTCCAGGTTTGATTGGAAGAATAAATATTGTGAAAATGTCTATGCTACCTAAAGCAATCTACACATTTAATGCAATTCCTATCAAAGTACCATCCATCTTTTTCAAAGAAATGGAACAAATAATCCTAAAATTTATATGGAAGCAGAAAAGACCTCGAATAGCCAAAGGGATATTGAAAAAGGAAGCCAAAGTTGGTGGCATCACAATTCCGGACTTCAAGCTCTATTACAAAGCTGTCATCATCAAGACAGCATGGTACTGGCACAAAAACAGACACATAGATCAATGGAACAGAATAGAAAGCCCAGAAATAGACCCTCAACTCTATGCTCAACTAATCTTCGAGAAAGCAGGAAAGAATGTCCAATGGAAAAAAGACAGCCTCTTCAATAAATGGTGATGGGAAAATTAGGACAGCCACATGAAGAAAAATGAAATTGGACCATTTCCTTACACCACACACGAAAATAGACTCAAAATGGATGAAGGACCTCAATGTGAGAAAGGAATCCAACAAAATCCTTGAGGAGAACACAGGCAGTAACCTCTTCGACCTCAGCCGCAGCAACATCTTCCTAGGAACATCGCCAAAGGCAAGGGAAGCAAGGGCAAAAATGAACTATTGAGATTTCATCAAGATCAAAAGCTTTTGCACAGCAAAGGAAACAGTTAACAAAACCAAAAGACAACTGACAGAATGGGAGAAGATATTTGCAAATGACATATCAGATAAGGGACTAGTGTCCAAAATCTATAAAGAACTTAGCAAACTCAACACCCAAAGAACAAATAATCCAATCAAGAAATGGGCAGAGGGGGCACCTGGGTGGCTCAGTGGGTTAAAGCCTATGCCTTGGGCTCAGGTCATGATTGGGATCGAGCCCTGCATCGGGCTCTCTGCTCAGCAGGGAGCCTGCTTCTTCCTCTCTCTCTGCCTGCCTCTCTGCCTACTTGTGAGCTCTCTCTCTGTCAAATAAATAAATAAAATCTTAAAAAAAAAAAAAAAAAAGAAATGGGCAGAGGACATGAACAGACATTTCTGCAAAGAAGACATCCAGATGGCCAACAGACACATGAAAAAGTGCTCCATATCACTCAGCATCAGGGAAATACAAATCAAAACCACAATGAGATATCACCTCACGCCAGTAGAATGGCTAAAATGAACAAGTCAGGAAATGACAGATGCTGGCGAGGATGCGGAGAAAGGGGAACCCTCCTACACTGTTAGTGGGAATGTAAGATGGTGCTACCACTCTGGAAAACAGCATGGAGGTTCCTCAAAATGTTGAAAATAGAACCGCCCTATGACCCAGCAATTGCACTACTGGGTATTTACCCTAAAGATACAAACATAGTGAACCGAAAGGGCACGTGAACCCGAATATTTATAGCAGCAATGTCCACAATAGCCAAACTATGGAAAGAATCTAGATGTCCATCAACAGATGAATGGATCAAGAACATGTGGCATATATACACAATGGAATACTATGCAGCCATCAAAAGAAATGAAATCTTGCCATTTGCGACAACATGGATGGAACTAGAGCATATCATGCTTAGCAAAATAAGTCAAGCAGAGAAAAACAACTATCATATGATCTCCCTGATATGAGGAAGTGGTGATGCAACATGGGGGCTTAAGTGGGTAGGAGAAGAATAAATGAAACAAGATGGGATTGGGAGGGAGACAAACCATAAGTGACTCTTAATCACACAAAACAAACTGAGGGTTGCTGGGGGGAGGGAGGTTGGGAGAAGGGGGGTGGGGTTATGGACATTGGGGGGGGTGTGCTTTACTGAGTGCTGTGGGGTGTGTGGACCTGGCGATTCACGGACCTGTACCCCTGGGGATAAAAATATATGTTTATAAAAAATAAAAAATAAAAAAAAATTATTAGACATTAAATTATTTTATTCAACTGAATAAATATTTAAAAGAAGGACTGGAGACAGAAAATGGCATCACTACTTAAAAGAGGAATTGGAGATAAAAAATGTCCTTATGATAAATACAACTTAGAAGTAAAGACAGACACATAGCAAATAATTTTTTAAATGACTAAATAAATTTTGGTTAATTCTGCCTAGAGCTGGATCAGTGATGACCTTATCTAAGATAAATCAATTTGAAATATGTATAACTGACTATTAGAGACAGGAAGAAAAGTGGATGGAACAGCAAGAAAAAACCAAAGTGCAGAGCATATTGAAGGAAGTACAAATAATGTGACATTATTAGAATTTATTACAACCTTTGTCAAAAGAAAGAACATATTGAGAGAGAATAGTAGCAGTCCAATACATTTATTGCTATTTACAAATAGTTCTCAAGCAATTAGATAAATAACCTGTTCTGTCAGAATCATGTCTCCACTTCCTATTTACTTGTGCACTGCATTGTTTAAGGAGTCACTTGCACCCCAAATAAAAACCGTATTTCCTAATTTCCCTCCCTGATGTAAAGATGCACACACTAATAGAATCCGATGCACTATCTCAAAACAGAGACACAGACTATCAGAAGTACAAATTTGGACACATAATTTCTTTCTTTTTTTTTTTTTAATCTTGTGACAATATGCACCATATTATCAAAATATAAGATGAACAACGCAAAACAAAATTTGAAACTGTTGTTTTTCCACAACATCAATCACATCAACCAAGAAATAATTATTGTTTCTCATGCATTAGAATGCTATTTCAGAGAGTTTTAAGAAAACTATAAAAATTCAATACACTAAAATAAGTTCTGGGACTGTCTGGGTGCTAATAAGCATAGGTAAAATAAAGAAAAATTATGTTCATGTATTTATTTGAATATATAAGATTTACTTAAATATATTTAAAGATTATTGGTGTATTTTTCAAGTGTAAAAAATACACTTAAGGAGCACCTGGGTGGCTCAGTCAGTTAAGCGACTGCTTTCAGCTCAGGTTCATGATCCTGGGGTCCTGGGGTCCTGGAGTCGAGCCCTGGGTCAGCCTCCCTGCTCAGTGAGGGGTCTGCTTTTCCCACTCCCTCTGCCCCCTGCTTGTGCTCTCTCTGTCACTCTATCTCAAATAAGTAAGTTAATCTATAATTTCACATGATAAATCTGAAAGTTTTCCTTACATTGCCAATAAATTCGAAGTGTCAATAAAAATTTAACTGAGTCTTGGAGGGTGCATATTTTGGCCACTGCTTAGATAAAGGGAATTCAGATGGTTCCCAACTTCCCAACTTTTGATAGCTGAATTTTCAATCCTTGCTTTTGTGAACGTTGGTCTCATAAATAAAATCTCCAAAAATTTCTTATTTATAATTATATTGGTTATGATAATTTTTTTTAATTTTTCTTTATTTATTTGACAAAGCGAGAGCACAAGTAGGGGGAGCAGCAGGTAGATGAAGAAGGAGAAGGAGACTCCCTGCTGAACAGGGTGCCTGATGCGGGGCTCATCCCAGAACCCTGGGATCACCACCTGAGCCAAAGACAGATGCTTAACCAACTGAACCAGGCACCCCTCACCAAGATAATGTTAACACTCTTGATTCTGAATGATAGAAACTGTTCCTCCTTCAGCATTTGCAATTCTAAGTCTTTAGGAAATTCATGTTCTTCAAATGTTTTCAGTACTTAATGACCCTAAATTTGAATGCCAAGTATTTGACAGTCTTGTTGTCCTAAGGCCCTTTTAAAATAACTGTGTGTTATTTACTCTGGCTCTAAGACAAAAATGTCCCAATTACTATTTTCCTTACACTAGGATTTCCAGTGAAAGAAATAACAAATGGACATAACCTGACAATCTTTAAATCTACACCTTCTTTTTTTTTTTAAGATTTTATTTATTTATTTGAGAAAGAGAGAGCAAGCATGAGAGTGGAGGGGTCAGAGGGACAGAGAGAGACACAGTGAGAGAGGGAACACAAGCAGGGGGAGTGGGAGAGGGAGAAGCAGGCTTCCCGCCCAGCAGGGAGCCCGATGTGGGGCTTGATCCCAGGACCCTGGGATCATGACTTGAGCCAAGGGCAGATGCTTAACGACTGAGCCACCCAGGCACCCTTGTTTCTTATTTTTAAAAGAAGAAAATTCATCGTATATTGCAGAGGAACTCCATAATAAATAGTCTTGGGTGCCTGGGTGGCTCAGTTGGTTAAGCGTCTGCTTTTGGCTTAGGTCATGATCCTAGGGTCCTGCGAAGGATCATGTCCCGCACAGGGTTTCCGGCTCCATGAGGAGACTGCTTCTCCCTCTGCCTCTCTCAAATAACTAAATAAAATCTTTAATAAAAAAAAATAGTCATTATTACTTTTCATTATTTATTTCACCAATGTAAAACAACTTAAAAATTACTGATAATCAAATTCAAGCATAAATTTTTGGGAGTAAAGCTTGTAAAGATTATATTTTATACTTTAAAGAATAATTACAGTAAAATAACCAAAGAAACACTGAAAAATAGGGGCACCTAGGTGGCTCAATTAGTTAAGCATCTACTTTTGGCTCAGGTCATGATCCCAGGGTCCTGGGACTGATACCCAGGGCAGGCCCTCTGCTCAGCAGGAGGACTGCTTCTCCCTTTTCTTCCTGCTTATGCTCTCTGTTGCTATCTCTGTCTCTCTCAAATAAATAAATAATTAATAAATAAATCTTTAAAAAAGAAACATTGAAAAATAAAGGTATTTAAATTAATAATTAACAATATGCAAAGAGAAGAAGCATGTCAGTGAAAACAATAGGGCATGATTTCATAGAACCATGTATATAATGAACTTAATATATAATAACATTGACTTCTCAAGCAACATAGATTAAAAGATAAAACAGTCAATAAATAGTGGATCAACTTGCTAGCCATTTGGAAAAAAGTGCCTTTTAACACCTCTTCTCTTTATCATAAACATTAAAGTTAAACAAGTATAAATGACTTTCAATAAGAGTGCAATCCATAGTATAATATTGTCATAAGCTCACAGGCTGTGTCTTACCAAGTTGACAGTTTGCTCTGTGGAGAGCATGTGCCAAAAAATTCACGTGTGCATAGGGATTGGGACATAGTGGTTGTGGTAGTATATACACTTTTACAATTTTATACTGAAGTCATGTGCAAGTCTGCAACTGAAATATATATATGTGAACCTTCCTAATCAATGACCCCATTGTAAGACCTTCATTTACACGCTTTATTGTGAAGGACATACAACACACCAACTATCTTAGCTACACAAATCCATCACTGGTGTTTCAGTGATTTAAAATTTTAGCATCTGTAACAAACTTTACGTATTTAATTAAACAAGTACTTTAAACTTAACAAGCTTTGGTATCGCCATACATACAGTGCAAATAATAAAGACTTTCTCATTGGGATTAAATAAATCTGCTTATGTAAAAAAACACTGTCATGGAGTAGGCATTTAAAATATGAATTTTCTTCTGTTTCTCTCTTCCCTGAGTGGTCTGTCCTCTCCCTCTGAATGCCTACTATAAAGTAAGAGATTACTATATCTGAGACTGTTCCATGCAAATAATGGATTTTAATTTTTGATATGGGACAAATAGAAATTAATTAATTTATAACCTTTTTCTCTTTAGATCTTAACCAATTAGAGTAATTAACTGAAAGAAGTCACATAAACAGCTGTAATGTATGCAACACAGCAAGAGAGATCCACAAATCTAACACTAACACCTTTGCTTATTTATCTGTGGCTCTGGCCCTGACCCTGAAGCCCTAGCTTACTGAAATGAATACAGTATATACCATACTGAAAGTTCAAGAGTCAAAATTTGCATTTAGATTTCTGTATTCTCAGTTTGGCTTTATTAACCCAGTTCTGTGAAAAATATCCAGTAACTACTGCCTAAAGGTCTCGTTTCAGTTCTTTGCAAGAGCTGTCTTCTGCAATATTCTTCTAGCACTCTCACTCCCCTCAATTTATCTGCCTAAATCCTACTCAATCTTAAATTCTTAGTTTAGACATCATTTCCCAGGAAGTCTTTCGTGATTCTGCCAAACCTAGGTAATAATGCTTACCCTTTCAGGCAGTTCCATACCATCTTGAGCTTCCCCATCCAAGACATTTCTCCAGTTGTACTGAAATTACTTTCCTTATAAATCTGAACAACATACTAGACATAAGCTCCCTGAGAGCAGGGACCTGCTATATTGTATACCCTTGTCTCCTCACTGCTATGTATGTTTCATGGCACAGAGTAGTTATTCAATTAATATTTTTTGAATTGAGGTTCATTAGAAAAAGAGAAGGGAATCCTATGGGTTTTAATCCAATGTTAAATCTGGAAAGAGAAATATGTAAATCTAAATTATAAACCCATTTCAGCCCTTCAGAGCCTACTTTGACTTTGAAACTATTTTAACACATTAAATTCATTCTCTGTAGTGAGGATTTGATGTTTAAAAGAAATCTAAGTGATACCCTGTGAAAAAATTTGCTAGTACGTTAATGTTGATTGGACAGTTTTATTACCAGCAAACTTACCAACTTGTGATATTTGGAATCAAATACTAGAATAACTTAACATCACTTATAAACACTCAGGAGACTCCAGAAGTATTTAAGTTTTCATGCTTTTAGCAACAGAAATTAGCATAGGTGACTGAAACAAAACAAACCAGTAATGCACAGAGGTGGAGTATATAATCTGTCAAGAGCCATGTGCTGGAAACAGTAGTGCTGAAAGGCTAATTGCAGTTTTTCAGATCTTTGCTGAGCAAAACCTTGTCTTTAAAGGAGATATGATTGCTTGCAGAGCAAATGATTTTTAGCTTTCCAAAACATCAGTGTATTTGATTTCTGATCTAGGAAACAAGTACTACAGTATCCAAACACATTTAGCAATTCAATGATTGCAACAATTCAAGTAGGAATATTAAGGGGAATTAGAAGAACACCTTGTATTACCACTGAACTTTAGGTCCATAGATTAGCATTCTTAGTATCTTGTGTTTTATTCATGTAGGGAATAAGATTATTGAAAAATTGAGCTGATTTTACAAGCCTTTTTTGCCATTAGAGTTGACATACCAGTTTTAGACACTTGCGTATAAAAATTTCCTGTGAGCATTGAGTTTGTCTTACTGCAACTGTCCTTCTGCATGATTGGAATTTGTGAAGGTAAGTGGTAAACTTACATGTTGATCTTTTTTTAAACTTAGCACCTATACTCTTCATTTTATTCTTCTATACTGAAGCAAGTGGCCAATAAAATACTGAAGCAAAATGATTAAATTAAGGAATATAGAGCTGAAAGAAACTCTACCAAACACGAAATATTTATGGTTGAAACACTGATTGAAGAGGCTAAGTGACCAGGCAAGTTCAGCATCTCTCAGGTGCAATTGCAGGTGCATTAGTAATCTACTAATCATGGGAGGTATATTACTAAGTTATTATCTGTAAAAAATAATCCAAGTATTTTCATTGTTCACCACTTTTATTTGTATTTGACATTTACTGAATTTATGTTTTAGAGAGAAATGTGTGGTTCTTGAAACAAAAAAATGCAACAGAAGATTTTCGTTATGCCTTTAGAAGCTTGTAATTAGAAACATTTAAAATATTGAAACCAATTTTCTGTAATTTAAATTTCTATTAATATGGATTATTGCAGATTAATCTTAACAGCTGAAGAAAGGATAAATAAAACAGAAGTAGTCAGGTGGGATCAAGAATAAAGGGCTTCCTGGGGCACCTGGGTGGCTCAGTGGGTTAAGCCTCTGCCTTCCACTCAGGTCATGATCTCCCGGTCCTGGGATCAAGTCCCGCATGGGGCTCTCTGCTCAGTGGGGAGCCTGCTTCCTCCTCTCTCTCTCTGCCTACCTCTCTGCCTACTTGTGATCGCTGTCAAATAAATAAATAATAATTTTAAAAAAAAGAATAAAAGGGCTTCCTAAAGAAGATGAGGTTTACAGTACGTGTGGTAGATAATATTACTTTCCATCCATTTCAAGAAATAGAAAACTCAAGTCCAACCTGCTTAAAAAAAGAAAAGAGGATTTTTTTTGGCTCCTGTAACAGAAGAATCCAGAGGTAGATTTGGATTCTGAAAAGGAATGATCCTAAAGTACATAATGTCATCATCGTCTGGCTCCATTCCTTTTCAGTCTTTTGGCTTTGCCCTCCTCAGCATGTTGGCATCCTATTCTGGCACCCTTCATTTGGTGCCTAAAATAATGATTTCAGAATTCCAGAGCTTATACACTCATCCCTCTCTCCAAAGAATGAATTATCCTGGAATGCGGTCTGAAATTCTCAGAGCACCATTGAATCTGAACCAATTATTGTGACTGAGGAGGATGGAATGCATATGCTCCACCATTGTCATTGAGAAAGAAATTAAATTCTTCAGAAGCACCTGTATCTCAAGTGGAAACAAGAGGCTATTAAAAAGGAGAAGTGGGGAATAAGTGGTGAGAAGGCAACTAGTGAACATTAGCTGGACTTGAATTTTAAACAAACGAGGAACATAGACTTATAGAGAAAATAGGGTAGGATTCCAAACAGAAGGAATAATGTGGCAATCAGCTCATTATGTTGGATCATGAAGATTCATAAAGATCACCCTAACTCGCATGTAAACAAATAGTGAGATATTATTGAATTATATGATAGGAAGTCTGAGATGTTCTTGATGATTAGTTTAAGGATGTTAACTTCAGAAGTATATAATATGATGGGTACCTTGGTGTATAATTTGCCTCAGCTGAAATTAATTAATCTTTCTCTCACCCACCGTCCATGCACATGGCAGTCAGGAAAAAAGCCAAGTCAAAAATGTAAGTAAAATTACTAAAACAAACCTTTTAGTTATGCATGAGAAAAACTTCCCTGAGTAGTCTTAGGGAAGGCTGAAGTTACCTGAGTGCAGCTATCATGTACTAAGAGATTAAGTGTAGTTTTCCTTAGTATGAATTTGGACTGTACTGAGAGTTATTTATGTGCAAGTTCCTCAGCTCCCACTAAAGAAAATGCCAAGAAACTGACCTTAGTTTGGCATAGCCATGTATAGTTTGGGTTGTGGATATTTCACAATTGGTAAGACATTGAACACTGAATAATATAGAATTTGCTGATGTTAGATTTCATGTTCCAGTGTCATCTTCTTAAAACCAAACAAGAATATACTCCTCATGGACGGTAGAAGGGCTTTAGCTGAAAGGAGTGAATATTTTCCGTCTTCCACCTAAGAGGGTTTCCTAAAGCAGAGAATAATATCTAATGAGACAGAACTTGGACCCTATTGAAGGAAAAAAAATGTCCTCTTGTTGAATCACTGTAATTGTTCCACTTTGGACTTGGAACTGGAGATATATTTAAAGTAATCCCAGTGTTGGGAGTATCTGGTTCTTTAATGCATTATAACAGCATTGGTGATGGGATGGGGAGAAGGCCTAGTGAAGACTACTGAGGAAGACATTTAGCCCATTGTAGTGACACCTAGTAGTCCTTATAAGTAATTCACTATGTAACACTTGCCTTCCATTCTACCTGAACTTTAGCAAAATATATGTATTTTAAATGTTTAGTTTGGTCTTTGCTGAACTGTAGTGAACTGGAATGGGCTTATACCAGGCCTAGAATGGAGTAAGCCAAGGGACTGTTCTGAACACCATTGATGCCGGATCATTGTGAACAGTGGTGGGTCCCTATTATAGAGAGCTGCGAGAAATGGAGCTGTTGTCTTAGGAGGATCAGTAGTATCAATGACAGTGGTGAAGCTACCTGGTGGGGAGGCTAGGGGAATGAAGTATCCCTGAGTATGATAAAGTACTACAAGAATATCACTGAATAGAAGTAAGGGAACTCTCATAAGTAGCTGAGGACACTCTGATGGGGGTTATTAAACAAGACTGCAAATTTACTTAAAGCCTTGTGGGGCCAAGAATGTTTTGTTAATATAGGGAGACAGGGTGATAATGGTATAAGAACAGTAAGAACATCAAGCAGTACTATTAACCATGTACAGGGTTGATTAAATGACAAAGTAAACCAGAGATTGGGAGGATCAGTGTTAAGAGTGAATGAGAAATATATCATTTTAATGAATTTTAAATTTCTCTGTTTCTAAAGAATCTGCAAGATTTAAGGTCGATTAAACTATGTGTTGTGTGTGGTATAAGCTAACAATAGTTGAAAACAAAGAGTTGATTCTAGAGAAGAAATCTAGAGATTTCTCTAGAAATCTCTAGAGAAATGGGCTGTAAGTTGCTAGTTATCTTTTTCATTTGTTGCCCACATATTTCAGTCTAGATCTGGAAGTGCTAAAAAGTCTCCCCTTCCAAGAACACTGCCATTATCCTTAAACCCCCCGTTTCACATGTCCTTTACTTTGCCTAGAAGTGGAGCTTGATCGAAAAAACAAAACTGAATGTTTCCTTGTGTCAGCCATGTTTGCAATTCCTTTACACTATAGCAATCATTTTAGGAGATATATAGCATATCCAACACCATTTCTGTGCCCATTAGTACTTCTATTGTAAGATGGATTCAGACATCATACATCATATTTTTAAATGTCAAGTTATGTCTCTCTCAACATGAAATAAAACCTAAATAAAGTAATAAATGACTCTTCTGAAATTATTATATTATATACCTTAAAAAGGTGTGTGTGTGTGTGTGTTTTAATGTGTGTGTTTTAATGTGTGTGTTAACTGTGTCTTGTATGTTTTTTAGTAAGTACTATGCTGAACCAGAGGGATGACTGAAGAGTTGGGTGGGCTTGCTATGACAAGAAAACAGCACTTTGACATGTGGCAATATCTGAGTTTTAATATCAACAATTACTTTTGACAAATTTTGAATCGTGTTAGTTTACAGCTATCCATGTGCTTCATTACCTAAAGAATATTTAGCTCAAATTTCAGGGATCATTTTTAGTTTTAGTAATATAATCATCCTGTGATTTAATTTTGATCACTTATCTATGAGTCCATGTTACAGAAAAATTGATAAAATATTGTATATAATCATAGTAAAGTGACTTCTAAGTAATTTATTCACAATAAAAAATTAAAATATATTTCCAAATAGAGGAGAAATCCTTTTGTTACTAGTATATGGGATTTTCTTTTTATTTAGTATAAAAATGTTTGCTATGTTAGCCAAAAGCTATTTCAAATAACATTCTCTTTCCAAATTTCCCTTCTTCAGAAGATTTAGGTATTTTTTTTGCTAAAATATCTTTATTAAAGATATAATCTTAAAATTCTTTAAGTTGTTGAATGGTGTTAAGTAGTTTCCTATTTTCTCTAGTGTTAAAATGTGATAAAAGACCTTTAAATTGTGTGTAAACATTCATTTGAACAGCTTGATGGTATTATATACTCATAAATATAGCTCTTTAAAAAACACATTTGAAGATTTCTTTTGCTAAATCCTTTTATATTTATTCTGCCTGGTAGGAAAAGCTCAATAAAAGCGTACATTGTTCACAAGTTTCACATAAAACTTGGTAGCATAGTTGCTTGTTTAGAGGTAAAGATCCCTCCTTTTCCCTTACCCTCTACCCCACTCCCCTCCACATCTGTCTTCTCCCTGCTTCCCTCCCTCCTATTGACATTACTTGAAAATATCCACTGCTATTGGAAAGCAAAAATGCCATAGTTTTATAATATAGATGTGTCTATGATTTTATATTGTCATGTAGAAATGATTAGAAACATGGCTGGCATTTTCCTTGAGGGCATGGGGCCTATTTTATGTATTGCATGCCCTGTGTTAACATAATAGAACATAATAAGCACCTTCATTATAAAATTCAGTAAAATAATGATGTAAAAATGATCCTGAATCTCACTTTTGGTTGCTAGTGTCTGCTTATAATAAAGTTTAGGCCTTTAGTTTCCTTGATTCCTTTTATATATTAGTTAATTTTATAGTCTTTTCCTTAGTCATTCATTGTAGTTATATCAGTTATTTCTAGTAGTTTTCTATTAATATTTTGTTTCTTTTTAAAATATAACCCTGGAGTTTCCTGGACATTGGCATCTGGAAACAAATTTCAAAATTTTGAAGTGGTCTTTAGCTTTCCATATATTTATTTATTTATTATTTTGATGGTGAAGTTCAACTTTAAGTGGATTTTATTTTCTTCCCAAGATAGAAGACCAATTAAATTGCTTGTGAGAATACATTATTAAAAGGTTCTTTGAGTATCATGCTTTCTTTCATACTGATTGTGGATGAGAGAGTGGGCACACTACCCATGGATAGTGGGAAGGGGAGAGTTATGTAGTCTTGTTGATCCTTCTTAGAGAGATAAAGGCCTTTCTGTATTAAGCCTTTCTGTATTAAGTATGATGACTGACCTTAGCTATCCTAATGATCTCCCATCAAATTTTGGCAAGAGTTTCTATTTTCCAAATTTTCATATGATTCCAGATAAAAGCATAATGGTTAGGTATCAAATTATAAACTTATTTCCATAGATACCTGATAATGAATAAATGATTTACTTTCCAAAGCCTATTTTGTTTTTTGCCTTGCTGGAAAAAACATCCAAGAAATGAGTCAATGCAAACTATAAAAATGTACTCATTTCCTCTATGCTCTTAAAATGAAAGTATAATAGGAGATAATTTGGATTAAAAATCAGCTCACGAATTAATGTAGTTGATGTGTTCATCACTTGCCTTATATGAAATCAGTTTTGTAGTAATCTAGAAGTTTGGGCCATGTTTGAAAATTTGGATGCAGTTTGATCATCTAATCACATGTTTAAAATATCAGAAACATTTTCACCTTTTTAAATATATTTTTAAATATATTTTCAACTTCTGAAAATTTGTTTAAATTATTTGTATTCAAAGTTTATTCAGAAGGTGTAGACTTAGGGACACCTGGGTGGCTCAGTTGGTTAAGTGACTGCCCTGAGCTCAGTTCATGATCCTGGAGCACTGAAATCAAGTCCTACATTGGGCTCCCTGCTTGGCGAGGAGTCTGCTTCTCCCTCTCCCACTCCCCTGCTTGTGTTCCCTCTCTCACTGTGTCTCTCTCTCTCTCTGTCAAATAAATAAATAAATAAAATCTTTTAAAAATAATGAGATAAAAAAAAATATATTGCTTATGGAAGTTTCAAGAAATATAATGTATGAGCTCAAAATAAATTATAAATCAAGTATCAATTTTACTAAGCAGTACAAGTTGGCCAAAAAAAAAAGGTCTGAATTATTGAACTTGTGTCCCTATGTGGGGTAAAGTAATTCAGAATATAATTAGACCCTTACTCCTCTGACTGATTGCAATGAATGATGAATCATCCTCTTCATGGGAAAATCTTAAGGGATGTTAGCCTTACTCTGCTGAGTATCTTTTCCTTAAATGCCTCATGTTAAAAAGAGGACTTTTGATTGAACTAAGAAAGTGAGCTAGGAAGAATTAGAATAGTATTCTAGAAACTTATTCCCACTCATGTCACTACATTTAGTGAGGTTATATTTAAAATGTCTCTAAGCACAGTTTTGCAAAATTTTATTTTAATACAGAGTCCAACAAAATTTTTTAACTTTAAATCATTCCAATAATATAATGAACAGGATGTTTATCAAATTTTTCTGATTTTTTCTTGTTGGTATATAAAAGTGATACTGATTTTATAAAAGGCCATGCATGGAACTCACTTATTAGGTCCAATAGGTTTTCTGAGGTAGTGACATTCTCATCAAAACAATAATGACTTGGGCAATATCCACTCTAAAATTTAGACATCTTGTATCTCATTAGCTATCTGTTCCAGGAAAAAAAAAATACTGACAGTAGTTATCAACATTTTCTATAGCACAGCACTTGCCCAGGTTATTATCAGTATAGTTTTAGTTACCTGAGAAATTAATACAATATTATTATATGGGAAAATATTCCATGATCAAATAAGTCTGGAAAAAAATATTAAGTTATATTAGATGAGACTCACTGGTGAAAAAAAGCTTGGGAATTTTAAAATAATGCTTATTGTGGATCTCCTAAAGTCTAATATTGTAGGTCATATATCTCCAAAATATTTGACCAATGTAGATCACTAATTCATCCTAAATTTAATTTATAGTGGGAGCACATTAAAAGCAGATATAGATTAATATTATTTTCAGATAGTTAACTCTTCCAAAATCAGGATTTTCTCCACCTATTGGAGAAATCAGTTGCAATATAATATTTACATTTTATGTTTAGTTTATTCTACTTGTATAAGATTTTTCTGCTAGTTTTTATCAAAGACATTTTTTTAAAGACTTTATTTATTTATTTGACAGACAGAGATCACAAGTGGGCAGAGAGCCAGGCAGAGAGAGAGGAGGAAGCAGGTTCCCCAAGGAGCAGAGAGCCTGATGCTGGGGTTGATCCCAGGTCCCTGGGATCATGACTTGAGCAGAAGGCAGAGGCCTTAACCCACTGAGCCACCCAGGCGCCCCAAAGACATTCTTTCTTTATATTTAGTATGGATTTTCTGGTTTGAATTTCTTTTAGTTATCTTTTACATATTAATGCTTTATCAGGCCACTTTGTAAGAATGCTCATTCATAGTTCAGTGACTCCTCTGACTTAAACCTTAGTCAAAACAAATCACCTAATTTACTTGATGTTATATTACTAATACAATTTTGTGGGGTTTTTTTTAACATTTTCTTGTTTAATGTAATTATATTTTTAATCACTTTGTTTTTCAAGCATCTCTTGTAAACAACATAGTTTTTTAAAAAAAATTTTTACCTAAACTCCAATTGCTTAATAAGTAAATTTATCTCATTCATATTTACTATTGTATTATTTTATTTCAGTCAACTTCTTCTAAATGGACTTTTTTTTTCTACTTTTACATTCTCTAGTGTTTTAGATGAAATATATCTTTTTTTTTAAGATTTTTTTTTAAATATTTTATTTATTTATATGTCAGAGAGAGAGGAGAGAGAGCGAGCACAGGCAGACAGAGTGGCAGGCAGAGGAAGAGGGAGAAGCAGTCTCCCTGCCGAGCAAGGAGCCCGATGTGGGACTCCATCCAAGGACTCTGGGATCATGACCTGAGCCGAAGGCAGCCGCTTAACCAACTGAGCCACCCAGGCGTCCCGAAATATATCTTATTTTAATTTTATTCATGATTACTTGTAAAGGTTAAACAACATTTTTGAAGTATATTACTCTGGTATTAGAATAAAGTATAAATTGGGATCTTCCAGAACCTACTTTTCTGATGACAAATTTCACATATTCAGCTTTAAAATTTTTTGCCTTTGTATTTAATTTTGTTACCAGATATGTGTCTCTTTTGAAATTTTAACTAGTATCTGCTCATACCATGAATATAATGATTATCTCATAATCTAAATGTTTCTGGATTTAAAAATAAATTATCATACTATATTGTATTCAATTACAGGAAAAAAGCGGAAAAATAAAATATCAGAAAATAATCATATATATATATTCTATCTTGGTTGAATTAACAATTTTGTAGTTTTAGAATTATTTTAGCTTACATCATTAATCTCAACTTCATTGGGATTTGCATTCTATTTTTCACTTCTATTTTCTCCTTCTTTCTCTTCCTGAACCTTTTATTTATCCACCCTGGCCTTACCTTCTTCCCCAGTATTCTCACACACAATCTGTGATCATCCACACAGATAAGTCAGGCTGCATTAAGATTTTTCCTTAAATAAAAATATACTCAGAGGTAGTTATATTTCTATTTTTAACCCTTTGACTAGTAACCTAAAAGCCTGATGTTCATCTACCTAATGTAAAACAGCTGTGTAAGTGGGGGGGGTGTGAAAAGATGTTGTTTCATTCATCTGTCATCTCAAGGGATACCACTGTATCTCACGAGCTTATAAGCACCAAGGCAGTAATAATCAGGCTTTAGTGACATCCCTGACTCTGCCCAGAAAGCTCCATTAACCCAGCAACAAGAATTCCTCAGTCTCACTGTTTAAACTCCAACACCTATCTGAACTCTAGCACAAAATTAAAATTTATAAAGTGTAGTCTAAATTAGAATAATGGCCAATACCACGAACAACATTCAACATTATTTAATGGAATATCTGTTTTTCTTAAATAAAACTAAAGTAGATATGAAATGTATTGTTATGCTTTAGGCTATTTTATGTGCATCATTTAATGATTCAACTCTTTCTCCACTTTTTCTCTTCAAACTCTGTGACACCATTATTCCCACAGAACCATATGGCCCTCATGAGGATGCATTATTTTTCTACTCTTTCTTATTAGCCATTAACAACTGAATTACTACTTTGTCTTTTGCATCAAGTCAAATCAATGTTTTAATCTAAAAAACTAAGTTTTTATTCAATAAAAATGTCTTTTATTACTAAGGGATTTCTGGGGAAGCTGGCAAAGTAGAAGGATCCTAAACTCAGCTCTTCCCACGGATACAATTAGATAACACTGGTATCAGTGTAAATAAACTAAAGAAATGAAATGCAGACTGACAGAATGGACTCTCCACAGGTAAATGTAGAAAAGAGGCCACATCAAAGAGGGTAAGAAGGGGAGAGTTGCACTGGGGAGCCAAATGAATTCAAGGATCGGTCCATGGGAAAGAGGGATAGTGCAGGCTCACAGAACGGAAAGGAGGCAGATCCCCTGGCCAGTACAGGGAAGAGGAATCCCCAGAACATTTAGCTTTGAAAACCAAAGAGGCCCAACAATCAGTGGGGCTTAACATGTGAAACTTTAAAAATCAGTAGGCTCAACGCTGGGAGAGGGCTGTAGTAAACTGAGTCCCTGCTCTTTAAAGAGAACACAACATAGAGCCTCAAAGAGGTATAGCATAGAAGCAGCAGTTTGAAAAACCCTTGGGATACAGGTAAGGAGATTTGTTTATTAATCTCAGAGCATGTGCTGGAGGGTCAGATATCTTTAGGAGACTTCCCCAAACCAAAAAACTGGCAGGACACATTTCCCTTCCTGGCCCCCAGCTTAGATACTTAAACACCTGCAGGAACCAGCTCAGCACAACATTCCCCACCTGCTTCCTAATAGTGTGCCCCACCCCCTACTCTGTGTGCCTCTATGAATCCACCCCCTCCAATTTAGCCTCTGCAAGAGTCCTCTAGGTGGCTGCAGGTCCCCTCAGTAGACAAGCACGGATAATGCCGGCACTGTAAGCCCCACCCCCACATTCTTCTGCAGACCTGTCCCTTCCAACAGGCCCTTCTTAGAAACTCATCCAAAGCACTGGCCACAAGCCTGGCAGTGTGCAAGCAGCTCACAGGGGCCAGCGCCACTCCAAAGTGACCCATGCCTCAGAGAGAGAGGAAGAAACCCACACTCTCTGGTTCAACTGTCACCCCAGCAATGAGCTGGGGGCAGACAAAATAACTGTGGGGCCCTCCCACCAGTGAAAGTTTCTCAGGGGGACAAAACAGGGAAAGTGCCCTGCAGTTCAGTGTTACTGCATCTGGCAAATAAATACCTGCTCTGACCCAACTCAAGGCCAAGGTAGCCCCAGACCGGCCCACTAAGGACAAAAGGACAAAGACAAAACCCTGTCCAAAATGGGCAAAGAGCCATTGTAGACAAGGAGACTGAAGACAAAACTGGCTCAGTCATAACAGTAATAAATGGGTCATGAGATTGAACCCCACACCTGTGCTGGGGATGGAGACAGCTAAAGAATCTCCCTCTCTCCCTCTGCCCAGCTCCCTCCACCAAAAAAATTAAATAAATAAATAAATAAAAATAGAGAGAGAGAGAAATAGAAGAGGAAGTCATGCTTCCAAATTCATTCTGTGAGGCCAGCATGATCCTGATACCAAAACTAGTAACAGACACCATAAAAAAAGGGAATCACAGGCCAACATCTTTAATAAACATAGATGCAAAAGTCCTCAACAAATATTAGCAAACCAAATCCAACAATACGTTAAAAAAAAAAAAATCAGGGGTGCCTGGGTGGCTCAGTGGATTAAATCTTCTGCCTTTGGTTCAGGTCATGATCCCAGGAACCCCTGTTCCTTGGGGAGCCTGCTTCCTCCTCTCTCTCTCTGCCTGCCTCTCTGCCTCCTTGTGATCTCTGTCAAATAAATAAATAAAATCTTTTAAAAAAATCATTCACCATGATTAAGTGGAATTTATTCCTGGGATGAAGGGTGGTTGCATCCAAATCAATAAACAGGATATATCACATCAGCAAGAGAAAGAATTGAAAAATTATCATTTCAGTAGATGCAGAAAAAGCACTTGACATAGTACGACATCCATTCCTAATAAAAACCCTCAACAAAGTAGGTTTAGAAGGACATACCTCAACATAATAGAGGTCTTGGGTGAAAAACTCATCGAGTATTATACCCAATAATGAAAACCGGAGAGCTTTTCCCCTAAGATCAGGATCAAGACAGTATGTCATCCACTTTCACCACTTTTATTCAACACAGTACTAGAAGTCCTAGCCACAGCAATCAGAAAACAAAAAGAAACGAAAGGCATTCAAATTGGAAAGGAAGTAAAACTTCCACTATTTGTTGATGACATGATACAGTATATAGAAAACCTTAAAGACTACACCAAAAAATTACTAGACCTGATCAATGAATTCAGTAAGGTCACAGAATACAAAATCAATATACAGAAATCCATTGCATTTCTATACAGAAATAATGAAGTATTAGAAAAAGAAATTAAGAAAAAAATCCCATTTTTAATTGCATCAAAAATAATAAAATACCTAGGAATAAACTCAGCCAAGGAGATGAAAGACCTGTCCTCTGAAAACTATAAAACACTGATGAAAGAAATGGGTGAGTGAAATAGGGGAAGGGGATAAACAGCATACTTATCATGATGAACACAAGAGTAATGTACAAAACTGTTGAAACACTATATTGTACACCTAAAACTAATATAACACCATATGTTAACTACACTATAATTTTTTAAAAGTTACTATTTCAAAAAAGAAAATTACCTTTTAATTGCAAATTTAATTGGCAAAAAAATAAGTTGTGAGTCTCTACCAGATAAAATAATTCAGCAACAAATACAAGATTATTGTTCTCATTTTGACATTAAGATATGCTCTCTTAGTGGTAGCCCTACTTATTTCACCAGCACAACAATATTAAATAGTGTCACATTAGGTGAGCAATTACCATCTGTGAGATCATAAATATGTATGCAAATATAATAATTGAAATAATAACCCAGAATGTGGTTACATTAAGTTATTAAATTATTATTAAAATAAAACACACACAATTTTAAATTTCTACATAATACTCATGGTCTATGAAATTTCATTCTCTGGCCACAGTCTGAGAAATAGTGCACTATACCATAGCGACGATTAGCGTGAGAGGTATAAATGATGTTGATGTGAAAATGAACTAGAGATACGCAGGTTCTAGCTGAGATGTCAATGAACATCTGCTAGAAGTCTCATTTTGCTGCAAATATTATCTCTCAGCTAGTTGATGAAGCAATGAGGGACTATTACTCTGAATTTAACTTTGACCAAAAAGAAAGAACTGGTTCATGAAATTCAAGTGACAGGAACCTTGGGAGAAAGTCAACTTGTCATCTTAGTGCTTGAAATAGCCCAGAAAGAAAACACTCAGTGCAGTCTGACAGGTAGCTTGGACTTTAGAAAGCAGATTTCAAAAATTTCAGAGAGGAGATCTGAGTGATTCCATGACTTCATGTCTTTTAAAAAGATTGGAGGCCTTGAAAAACAAATTCTGATGAGAAAATTATAAACATCAACAACAAGGAGGAAACAAAAGGGAACAGTATATAAAGGGAACTAACAGCTACATATATTTTCCTGAATGCTCTATAAGGAGGATAAAAAGAAAGGATTACAATTTTGAACATCTTTATGTGTATAAAAGATGTTAAATCGTTCACATAGAGGTATCTCTACATCCATTTTACTGATGAGGAAACTGAGGCTGAAGAAGATTGCACAGACTCCAGAAATATAAAGTCTAGTATAGAGTTACGAGATAACTAAAGATAATAAAAAGTTCTGTCAGCCATGAGAAAGATACTTTTTAAAAAAGAAAAATAGTAAAAAAAAAAAAAAAAAAAGTTAATTCCAGTACTTGATGCTGATTGCTTCATATTAATCAAAAATAATAAATAAGCAAAAGGAATTAGTGCTTACATTCTCTATGATGGAAATGCATCTTTATACTAGTAAGGATAAAACAAATGCAAATAAAAAACACTACACAGATATAGTAGTCAGATAGAGGTAAGTAGTAGAATTGAAGAGTCATTTAAAAAAAATTTTTTTAAGTCCTTTTAAGGCAGACTAGCATTAGCATCATGGCAAATCTGAGCCATTTGCACACTGACATCATGGAGAAACTAAAGCCTTAACCAGCCCAAGTGTGCAAGTATTCTAAAAGCAGCAAGACCATAAGGCACACACATGGAGAAAAGTGTAGAGGTGAGACCTGATATCCCAGGAAAAACAGGGACTAACTTCAGGTACTGACTTTCCAGTTCTAAGTGTCCTGTGTCTAGACTGCCCAGTTCTGATCCTTGAATACCTAAATGACACACCAAGCATAATTTGGATACCTACTGGGTTATCTGTACTTCATCTCCAGTTCTGGAAACTCCATTCTACTTCCTGCCATCTGCATTTCAATAAGGTAGTTGTGTTTATACAATATAACTCCATCTCCTGACAATACTGATTAATTCAGACATAGAAACCTTAACCAAGAGACACAAAAACACTCTCTGCATAGAATATGGAATAAGATATTTCAACCTAAAATAAGCTACTTTCTGAAACCTATAAAATAGGATACAAATTTGAGTGTTATTGGTAGTAGCCACTAACTACTTCCTAACTAGAAAACATAGAAATATCTCCCCACCCCCCAAAAAAGTGACATGAAGAGAAGAACAGAGATAACAGATGGAGAGAAATTACTGAGTTCCCTTCAAATAGACTGGTATGTGAGTCATCTGAAATACAGTTGTATCCCTGCCCTTGGATACCGCAAGACAACCTCTGTTTAGAATTACAGCACCAGTGGATGATCATGGTGACTGGGAAGAATGCTAAAAAAAAATAAAAGATATATAGAAAGATGCTGAGAAATGAGATATTTTACTGAATTCCATGTAAAATTAAAATGTACATATAAAAATTACACATCTTAAAGCATTCTATCAATTACCAACAAAATTCCAAGACATATAATTAGACAGATGGCTCATGAACACCTAGAAAAGGAAGTGGTAATCACCAAGAGCCACTTTAAATTCACTAAGAATAAATTATACCAAATTAATTAAATTATATAGACATAGTGAATCTGCATTTCAATGAGGCATTTAATGCAGTGTTCTGTTGATGTCTTTTGGACAAGATATATATGAAGAGGATGTTTGTAAATTATGTGGTACGTGTTAGTTGAACAATTATTCTCAAACCATGACAATTACATGGCTCATTTTTGAACCTGTTGTGAGCCTTATTCACAATTTTGAATTAAAAAATGAATATAGATGTAGAAAGATGTATATTAATTTGGAGAAATAGTCAAGTATTGAATAATAGAGTCATGATTTTAAAAAATCAGTATTTTTTTCATTATAAATGTTGGAACAATGGATCAAATTCAGTAAGAAGGAATTCTAGAAGATAAATATAAAGTCTAATACTCCTGGTTAAAAAGTCAACCTCACAAACACAGGATAGCAAAGATTACAAATAGGAAAAAAATTGGAGAGGGTGTTGGGTTATGGACATTGAGGAGGGTATATGAAATGGTGAGTGCTGTGAAGTGTGCAAACCTGGTGATTCACAAACCTGTACCCCTGGGGCAAATAATACATTATATGTTAATAAATATAATTAATAAATTAAAAAATTTTTTAAATAGGAAAAAATATCCATATACTTTGAGGAATGGGACTATACCTTGTAGGTCCATATTCACAGCTCCCAACACACCTCCTAGAACAAAACAGATGCTAGAGTTAGATAATTTTTTTTTTTAAAGATTTTATTTATTTATTTGACAGACAGAGATCACAAGTAGGCAGAGAGGCAGGCAGAGAGAGAGGAGGAAGCAGGCTCCCTGCTGAGCAGAGAGCCCGATGTGGGGCTCGATCCCAGGACCTTGGGATCATGACCTGAGAAATTCAATATGAGCCAATAAATGTCACACACATTTATGCTGCATTTACACAAAGGCAGTATTTAGGAAGGAAGTCAATAATGTCCCTGTACCTTACACTGGTAAGATCATATTTGGAGCACTGTGTCTGTTTGGAAGCCATATATTAAGTGGAACACTGATAAACTATAATGGTACCAGAAGACAGTAAACAAGTGAAAAGACAGTATTCTTGTGTTGGCCCGAGTTCTTCAGAAAAACAGAACCAATAGGATGTATATATTTACATTTGTATTTATATTTATATCTATATTTATCTATGTATCTACAGAGAGAGAGATTTTAAGAAATCAGCTCATGCAATCATGCAATTGTGGAGACTGGCAAAAATCTACAGAATATGCTGACAAGCTGGAGACCCAGGGAAGAGTTTATGCTGAAATTCAAGTCTGAAGACAATCTGCTGGTAGAATTCCCTCTTCCTGGGTAAGTACAGTCTCTTTCTTAAGGCCTTCAAATGACTGGATGAAGCCCACCCACATTATAGAGGACAATCTGCTTTACTCCAAGTCTACTGATTTAAACGTTAATATCATCTAAAAAATATCTCTAAGCAACATCTAGATTAGTGTTTGACCAAATATTTGAGTGCCAAAGTCTAGGCAAATTGGCCCATAAAATTAACCATCTGAACTCCACTGTCATATGACAAATGGTTAAGGGAAAAAGAGATAATTTAACTTGGAAGAGAAAAAAGCTGGGTATAGAAACTGTTTTTAAAACATTTCAAATTTTAAATAAAAAGAGGGGATTAGACTCAGTCATTATAACTCTAAAGTGTTATTTTAAGATGAATGGCAAAAATTACAAACGAATCTTTAACAGCTAAACTATCTAATTTAAATGAGAAGTGAGATGTACTTAAAGGAAAAAAATATGTGGCAAGGTCCCAATCCTCAAGGAAATTTAAGTTTAATTGTAAGAGTAAAAATGCAGGTATTAAAAAAACACATTAATTCATTGAACTAATATTAGTTACTTATCATTTTCTACACATTAGCAATACAGTAACAATCAAGAAAATTTGCCTGCCTTTATATAGCTCATATTCTCATGGAAAGATACAGATAATAAATAAAATATATAGCATGTTAAAAGTGATAACTTCTAGGGAGACTGAGGAGTCTGGCTCCTGCTTAAAAACCTAAGTGTGGGGCACCTGGGTGGCTCAGTGGGTTAAAGCCTCTGCCTTCAGCTCAGGTCATGTTCTCCAGGTCCTGGGATCAAGCCCCGAATCGGGCTCTCAGCTTGGCAGGGAGCCTCCTTCCCCCACTCTCTCTCTGCTGACTTTCTGCCGACTTGTGAATCTCTGTCAAATAAATAAATAAAATCTTTAAAAAACAAACAAACAAACAAACAAACAAACCTAGGTCTGATCATCAGCAATTACAAAGGCCTTATCTTGCAGGTCTCATGGAGAATAGCTGCCCTCCCCACATCAGACCTGGTGTACAGCCAGTGCACTGCAATCTGAAGGGAGTTACAGTCAAAGTTTCAGGCCCCTTGGTCAGCCATGCTCTTATTCTCATCCACATCCTTACTAGCCCAAGCACTTTCACATCAAGGTTTATTAATCAGGAGTCTTCATCTGAGGCTTTCTCCAGGTTATTCTGCCTACAGCTCCTTATGGGGGGGGTGAACTATGCTTGAAGACACTTTTCTCCAGTCTTAATCAGTGCTCAGTACTTTTTAACTCCTAGTCTTTTTCTCTCTCCCATAAGCTTTCAGGTCCACAAAACTGCAGAAACCTTTTGTTCTCAGTGCTGCCTCAGCAGTGAAACCCCCACATCTGTGCTGAGCTCCATGACCTTTGACCAGTGTGCTTTTCCATAGGGAAAATGGAAGAGTAGGGACCCCATGTTTTCACCAGCTTAGCTTCTTGCTTACACTACAGCAGTCAGTGATTAAAGGTTTAGCTTTTCATTTTGTCTTATCATCATAATTGGCTACTCTGTCCCCTAACAGTTCATCCTCCCCCATAGTAAGCTCCATAGAGCTCACAGAGAAACTATCTTGGTCAGTTTCAACTTCTAAAACAGAATCCTACAGACTGGATGGCTTAAACAACAAATATTTATTTCTCATAGTTCCAGAGGCTGAAAGTCTCACTAGGGCGCCAGTATGGTCAGGTTCTTGGCAAAGGCCCTCTTTCTGATTTACAGATGGCCATATTCTCAATGTATCTTCACAAGGCAGAAAAAATACAGATGGTCTCTCTCCTTTGTCTCTTCTTATAAGGGCACTAATCCCGTTCATGAAGGCTTCACCATCATAACCTAATTACCTCTGAGAGGCAATCTCGTAAAAGCATCTCGTAAAACCATCACACTGAGGGTTAGGTTTTCAGCATGTTAATTCTAGAGGGACACAATATTCAGTCCATAAGAGAGGCAAAATTAAAAAAAAAAAAGGAATATAAGGAGGGACAGGAGATGAGATACCATAACATAGAAACCTAAGAAAGCAATACTTGAGTAAACACCTGAAGGCACGAGAGAGTTCGGAGGATACTCAGGCAGGAGCACTGTGGGCAGGGTAAAGCACAAAGACAAAGACCCTGAGAAGGATACAGGCCCTTGTTAGACACTGGCCAGATGGAACAATAATAATAATAATAGAAGAATGCAAGAGGTCTTGCTTCCACAGTTCTTTCAGTCTGTTAAGGAAAGAAGAGAGAAAGGAAGAGAGAAAAAAGAAAGAGAGAGAGAGAAAGAAAACAAGATAGAAGACTGTGAAAAGTGCTGTGGCAGAAGAAAAACAGGGAGGCTCTGGAGACATAAAGCAAGGGAGCCCAACAATCATGATACACACCCCAGAAGTCAGGATGTCTAGTCAGAACACAAGAAGAATAAGAAACAAGAAAAAGGGTCAGAAAGTGTCCCACGATATTTAACAAAAAAAAGAAAAAAACAAAACAAACAAACAAAAAGGTTAGTGATCAGGTAGGAAAGTCATGGGGCACTGCTCTAGGGGGCTCCACTCACAGCACAGTCTTGGCATCATGCAGTGCACACAGGTGAGGCCTTATATGATGAAATCAGGAACTAAAATCATGCTGGTTTGGGGGAATCAAAACATTCAATGTAACTAAAGTACAGAGCAGTGACTAGGAATAAAATGCCAAAATCAAGAGGTAAGCAAAGATTGACATAAATTTTTCTAAAGTCACAAATTGTTTTAAATAAGATATGAATACGACAAAAACTCTGGTTATTATGCTGCAATAAGTGATTGTGGGGTAACAAGGAAAACCAGTGATGAGACTAGGGTCAGAGATAAATTTTCTTGGCTTGGAATTAGGGTCTTAAAAATAGGGCTTTAAAAAAGAGTAGAAGCAGAAAGGGCTGGGAGCCAGTGGAATGTGCATGAGAGTATTAAGGATTATCCTCGGGTTTAATGTGGACTCCTACAACAACAACGATAACATTTCTGATGTACAGAACAAAAGAGGGCAACTAGGTACTGTATACAAGATGATCTCCTTAATATGGACTTTATGCACTTAAAGTGCCTGCATAGGATCCAAGTAGAAAAATAAATAGGATATAAAAAAATAAATAGGATGAAATATTAATAGATAATCCACAAAAGAAGGGTTCCTTGATCAGATATAGCTAGAAAAATACTACATATTAATCCTGCTTTTAAAGATCTATTCAATTATTTATTCATTCAACCTATATTTTGTAGCTCCTACTTTGTGCCATAAACTATGTTTCACTCTGAAATATAGAACTAAATCTGAACTAAATAAGATGAACATGGTCTCAGACTTCAAGAAGCTTACAATCTATGGGTGATAGATGAATCAAACAAATAATTATTTAAATTATAATCGGATAATTTTACTAATGAGTAGTATAAAGTCCCAGGAATGTGTAAGATGGGGCCAAATCTAGCCTGAAGAGTCCCCCTGTCACTCTCACAGGAATGTATTTAAAACCTACCATTGTGAAACCCACCAAAATCATTTAAATAAGGATCATCATGGGTTGCTAGATTGTTTTTAAGCATGAAGGTTGTTTTATTTCCTCTATAAATATGTATTCCATGTAAAGAGCAAATCTTGGAATGTAGTTTAAAAAACTTCTCAAGAAAGAAAACAAGGGAAAATGTTACTAATAAGTACTTGAGTCTTCATTGCCAAGCTTCCCTTTTCTTCAAAGAAAGAACAAGACCAGAGCAGGACACTCAGGTGCTTTGCAGCACACAAAGTAGAACAGCCTGATTAGATAAACAGCAAGCCCAGCGAGCAATTCTGATCAGTTGGGCATTCAAAGAGAAACTGTAAGAGTTACTTGCACTGAGTCAATAGACCACCCAAATTGCTTCCATTTTCTACTTCACACACTGAAAGTGATGACATTCATTTCTCTCTCTTCCTCCCATTCTAGAGACACAGCAAGGTTGTCATAGCTGTGTTTAATGAATGAAAGAATGAATGAACTCTGATCTCTTTGGTATGTGTAATGAATAAAATATTATTAATATTAATAATGAAATAGTTATTCAACTTTTAACTGGCACAGATTGAGATTTCATTTCTTATGTCTGCAACTGTTCTTTGAGTCATCAAAGGACTTTAAAAATCAGTTGAATGTTCAGCCTGAATATATTTATATATTTTTTTCTTTTTTGGTAGAAGTGTGAGTCAAGGATATTGGAGCTAGAAATGTACCCTGGGAGAACCATGATTTAGTGTGTCTTCTCAAATCTTCCCTCTCTCCCTGCTGCTCTTGTCCTCCCAAACATACTCTACTAAATTCTCAGCCAAAATTTTTAAAAGACAATTTACATGAGAGCAATTTTAGATACTGAACATTTATAGATCCTCTGAATACTAGAGTAAATAACTGTAATTAGATTAATATGCAATAATTAAAAATAATATTGCATTTAATGGTGCAGGAAGATTTAAAAAACATGTCAACTAAAATACAAATTCAAAATAAAATAAAATAAAATGCAAATTCAGTGTAAGCTCCCATTTTTGTTTAAAAAAATGCATGTGCACAGAGACATAAACTTTTGCTTTTCAATTGTATTACTAGGTATTTACCCAAAGAATACAAAAATACGAATTCAAAGGGATACATGCACCCCGATGTTTATAACAGCATTATCTACAATAGCCAAATTATGGAAAGAGCCCAAGTGCCCACTGACTGATGAATGGATTACTTCTGAGTAATGGTATATTTAAGAGGGATATATATATATTTATATATATTTATTTATATACCTATATTACATATAATATACATAACAGAATATTACCCAGTCATAAAAAAGAATGAAATATTGCCATTTGCAACAACATGGATGGAATTAGAGTGTACTGGGCTAAGTGAAAATAAGTGAGGGCTCCTGGGTAGCTCAGTCGGTTAAGCATTTGTCTTGGGTTCAGGTCATGATCCCAGGGTCCTGAGATGGAGTTCCACATCAGGCTCCCTACTCTGCAGGGAGCCTGCTTCTCCTCTGCCTCTGCCTCTCTCTCTGTCTCTCATGAATAAATAAATGGAATCTTAAATTTAAAAAGTTAAATAAGTTAATCACAGAAAGACATGATATGATTTCACTCGTATGTGGAATTTTTTTTTTTAAAGATTTTATTTATTTATTTGACAGACAGAGATCGCAAGTAGGCAGAGAAGCAGGCAGAGAGAGGAGGAAGCAGGCTTCCCGCTGAGCAGAGAGCCCGATGCGGGGCTCAAGCCCAGGATCCTGGGACCATGACCTGAGCCGAAGGCAGAGGCTTTAACCCACTGAGCCACCCAGGCGCCCCTCGTATGTGGAATTTAAGAAAACAAACAAGCAAAGGAAAAATCAAAAAAAAAAAAAAAAAACAGAGAGGGAGGCAAACCAAGAAACAGACTCCTAACAATAGAGAACAAACTAATGGTTACCAGTGGGAAGGTGGGTGAGAGGATGGATGAAATAGATGACAGCGATTAAGGAATGCACTTGCTATGATGTGCACCAAGTGTTCTACAGAAGTGTTAAATTACTGTATTATACATCTAAAACTAATATGACACTGTATGTTTAATAACTGAAATTAAAAAGAAACTTTAAAAAAAGAGTTTTACTTTCTGATGACTAAAAACCAGATTTTTTTTATTCATCTATATTTTCAAATTTTTCTATTTACTGTTTTAAGAAAACATGTGAAGAACTAAATTAAAAGTTTCAAACTCTTTTTGAATAAACATATTTTGAGGTGATACATTTGAAGTTTTATTAAGAACAGCTCTGTTGGATTTATAAGTAGTTTAGAATTGTATTTGTAAAAGCTTTTCTGACATTTGGTAAATATTCTGTTCAATAATCCTTCCATTGTTGCCTTTCCTAATACCCTACACTCACTCACCAGTTTCATCACTCATTAGCAAAAAATAAGCAGCAATGGCAATCATTTGCTGTGTTTCAGAGATTTGGTAGTTAAATTCTTCAAGAAAATCAGCTGCAGTCTGTACATTCTGAAAGAAATTCTCTTGGTGAAGGATCTAGGTAAAGAGCCCTGAGCAATGAAGGCCAGTTTACATGGGAATATCAAGCACTTTATACAGGCTCTTGAAAAGAGAATTGATGAATAGAGCCTTTTTAATGACTAAACCTGTCTTTTTTGCCAAACTATACTTTGCTCCATGTAAAAGAATTCCTGTATGAAAGAGACATTAAAGTGCCAAACTGACTTTCATGAGTCTTTGAAGTCTCATAACTTCATAGTAACACACCAGAAATTTTTCATCAACACTGTCTATGTACCAGCAAGAGAGAGAAAGAGTTTTTGTGTTACACAGGTGGTATTAGAGAAGTGAAGGATACAAATGGAAATAAAATTATTTCTGTTTTAGAAATGTTTACAAAATAGATAGGGAGACAAGCAATCATAATGCAAAATGGAATAAACTAATATAACCTTCTGAGGATTAACCAGCTTTAAATGACAGGAAAGAAAGTAGGGAAAAGATATTCCAAGTTCATCAGGACCAAGAGCATGAGGGCATGAATATATACAGTATACTTCTAAAAATGACTAAAAGCTAAGCATAATGGAAGATTGCATTGGGAGGTGGTCTATACCAGCAGAATAAAATCAGTCTTGCAGACTGTGAATGCCATTTTAGGATATGTGACTATATTTTATAGGCCACAGGTGGACACCTAAATTCTTTATTGAGCATAAAAGGTGGAGTAGTATATTGAAAGGCTAAAGACAGATACCAGTTGGAAAGTTACTGGAATACTTTGTGTGTGAGATGCTGTCACTACATGCAGTATTAGAAGAATAGTTAAAATAAACAATAAACTGATGAAGCATCATTGTGGAAGCAGAACAAACAGAATTTAGTAATTTACCAGTAGTGTGGGTGAGGGCAATGAAAGATTCAAAGATACCTGAGCTTCCTTGCATAAGTGACTGGGAAGATGAAGTACCAGCTCCACTGGATTAAGTTTAATTGGGCTTTGAGACATCATGTAAATTTTTGGGAATTAGAGTTAGAATTTCAGGAAAAACATAAATTTGATAGTTACTGTCCAGAAGCCAGAGCAATATTTTAAAATATTTGTGTTAAACAATAAAAAGTCCAAGACCAGAAAAATAGGGAAAGATTACATACTTTTTTGAGGTTAATTAAAGGAAGCAGAAACAGTAAAATAATTAAGGAAAAATACCCGAAAAAATTTTTAATTCTAAAATTAAGAAGAAAATAAGATCTTTTTTACCTCTGACCAGAATATAAGAACTATGATAAAACTAAGTAAGGAACAATGTCTGGGAACAATGGAGCAGAAAGGTTAAGGAATGAAGAGTAGCCAACAGTGGTTAAATATAGCAGAAAAGTTGGGGAAGCTGAGGCCTATAAAGAAGGACTAGAACTGGCAAACTATACATTACTGATGACCTCTGAAAAGCATTTTCAGTAAAATGTGGAAGAAAGAAGCAATAAAGAAGCATTTTAATGGATGGTTAAGAAATGAAGATAGCAATTTAAAACAGTCTTTCAAAAATTTAATAAAGTTAAGAAGAGATATGAGGTGTCAATTTGGCATAAAAGCAAGGCCTGAGAAAGAGTTTTTGTTATTTGTTTACACTTGAAATATGGGAGACTTTGATATATTTGTTGACCAAAGAAAATCTAGTGAAGATAAAGAAACTAGTTATAAATTGAGTGATAAATTATGGATAATAATTATGGAACTGTGGATAGTAATGAATT
Organism: Neogale vison; assembly: GCF_020171115.1. Lineage (NCBI taxonomy): Eukaryota > Metazoa > Chordata > Mammalia > Carnivora > Mustelidae > Neogale > Neogale vison. Next base: position 70,211,128 of record NC_058103.1, read on the forward strand.
CAATCAGTAAGAAGAATGAATTCAATCAAGGACAAAGGAACTAGCCCTGGAAACTAGGAATACTTTTTCTATAAAGCGAGGACAAATAATGTAGAAGTCCAGAACAAATCAGTTTATTGGGAGGGAAAGCAGTTGAGAACAGTATGTTGGCCTGTTTCTTTACTACTAAAGCAGAGAGCAACTCTATGGGTTAAGATAATACATGGATTTAATAACTTCATATCATAATTATGGTTCACACAATAATCATGAAGCTTCAGAAAACTTTAATTGGAATATCTGACATAACTGGACATGTAAGGGTATATAGCTCACAGACCCAGAAGATAAATGGACCACAAGAGAAACAATTACTACCACTGCAATTATGTTTCCTTAGGAAAAACCTTTTAATTAAGATAAATTGAATCTATTTAGTGCCTGAAAAATCCAGTTACTATATATGGGTCAGTGAAATACACATCATACCACTACTTTTATGTAAGCCTATTTTCACAAGCACCAACAGTCTCAGAAAAAGATAGTGTCCGTGAGATGAACAGCTAGGGAAAATGCCATCGTCTTCCTATTCAGAATTGGTGTGACCACAAGCACAAACATGTTACTTAACCTTCTGTGCCTCTTTTTCTTCAATGACACTGATCTGATAGGTTTGCTGTGAAGATGAAATAGCTGTTGCACAATAAGAACCCATGAAAATTAATCACCATTTTCTTCTTCCTCCAGCTCTCCTCATCCTTCTCCTTTCTTCTACTTCACTATAATTCTTAGTTAATTCCCTCAGCAAACATTTATTTATAACTGACTATATGCCAGATACTCTACTACCCTGGATATATAGTGATGAATAATATATACATGATTCCTGGGCTCTTTGACCTCGCAAACTAGCACAGCAGGCAAATATTGAGCAAACAAAAATATAAATAAAAATGTATTTTGTATTTTCAAATAACTTTAAATATATTTGTATATAAATATAAATAAATCTATGATTAAAAATTGTTGTAATTTCATTGAAAGTAGCAGGAAGCAAGAAAAGAGACTGATATCAATAATTATTCTAACGTGGAGGCAAGGGAAAGACTCTTTGAAAAACTGACAGTTAAATGGAGACAGAAAAATCCCCAAATTTTGAAAGAATGGATATTACTTAATTTTCCAAAAAGTGCTATCCAAAATTTATTTGTCCCCAATCAATTCAACTAGTTAAAATTTTAAGTGCTTTACCATATACTTTATACTTTGAATTCTTGTGCTGAAAAAAGAAAACAGAAAAGTCTTTCCTTGAAATCCAAGATTGTTTCTATAAAAAACAAGTTAATCAACTAAAAAGTAAAAAATTCCATTTAAAGAAATTGACTTTATTTATTTATTTAGAGAGGGAAAGAGCAGGGGGAGGGGGAGAGAGAGAGACTCTTTTTTTTGAGAGAGAGACTCTTAAGCAGGCTTCATGCCCAGCACAAAATCCAACCTGGGACTCCATCTCACAATCCTGAGATCATGATCTGAGCTGAAATCAAGAGTCCGATGCTTAACCAACTGAGCCACCCAGGTGCCCCAGTAAATGAAAAAATTTGAAAGAACTTTAAATGAGTGTTAAGTGTTTTAACTAATTTTCATTAGACTAGTTTATGTAAAGGACACGATCTAAAGCTAAATCAGCCAAATATATAACCTTAAGGAAAGAAGACTTTATACTGAAAGGACAACTAATTATAGTTAATTGTATAATGTCTGTCATGTAGGTATCACTATAATGTTGTCTAGGTGTCAGGAAAAGGTTCTTAGCTCTGCCAGCAGACATAATATGGGAAGGTTAATTATATTCAGGCTTTAAGACTGATAAAAACATCTACGCTAAAACATTTAAAGAGAGGAGTTGGAAAACTATAATGAGATTATACAGACTTCAGAATTTGAGGTTAAGTAGAAACAGTAAAAGACCAATTTTGGCTAAACTAGTGACCAAAACCAGAAAATAAAAAGAGAAACAGTAAGTCTGATAGTTAAGTCAAGAGGGTTGATTTCCTTTTACTTAATCAGATTGCCAAAATGCAGGAGGTCAGAGAAATAAGGCAATAGCTATGGTTTAGCTTCAGAGCTTAGAGAAGAGAAATTCATACCCCTAAGGGGGGATGTCTTCACTGCCAAAGGACTTGAAGTATGCAACTGAAGCCAAGTTTACTGACCTTTCTTGAGGGCCCTGACATTCGTGATTATTGGTATACTAAGCATGTAAGATCCCTTGAGAGTAAATCTGCTTTTATAAACCTTATATTCTGATTTTCTAACACCTAACATCATTCCACACAAGAGAGAATAGTAAAATTTCGTTGGATATTTTACAGGTAACAATTAAACTGAAGCCACTGTATAATAATATACCTATTATAATAGGTATAATAGGTAATTATAGGTATAATAGGTAATTATTATACTTATTAAATAGGTATAATATTTACCCATTATAAATAGGTAAATAATGAATCTGATATGATTATGTCGTCTACGGCCATACCACCCTGAACGCGCCCGATCTCGTCTGATCTCGGAAGCTAAGCAGGGTCGGGCCTGGTTAGTACTTGGATGGGAGATATGATTATGTCAATTATATATTATTATCAGGTATAGTTTAAGCAAGACATATATTAATTACAATTTAAAAATATTCATGGGGCACCTGGGTGGCTCAGTGGGTTAAAGCCTCTGCCTTCGGCTAAGGTCATGATCCCACAGTCCTGGGATCGAGCCCCACATCAGGCTCTCTGCTCAGCAGGGAGCCTGCTTCCTCCTGTCTCTCTCTGCCTGCCTCTCTGCCTACTTGTGATCTCTGTCTGTCAAATAAATAAATAAAAATCTTAAAAAATAAAAAGACTTAAAAATATTCAATATACTTGGTTCCTTAATACAAAAATAAAAATAAGTACAATTTAAGTATACTTGAAGAAATAAATCAAATATATTTAAAGACAGGCACCCGTTTCTGTAATGAAGGTAGCTATCAGCTTCAAAGTAAAAGTGACTAGCTCAAACAACAAATGTATGAAGTAGATACACTGCAAACTTTCTCCTTTTCATTAGCTTGTAATATTAGCTTGAATTCTATATTCATATATAATGTGTATTTTTCTACATTACAACAATTACCAGTTGATGATTGCCACATAAAAGAAGTATTTTAGGAGTTTTTACCTCTACTTATCATACTTCTTTGCACTTACTGCGTTTAAAATCATGACATCATTTTTTTGGAAATAATTTCTATGTACCCTATGAAAATTTCACTGAGAAATTAAGTTGGTGAGAGTTTCCTTTGGATGTTATCATTTTAAATCATTTAGACAACACTCTGGTTATAAGAGACAAAAAGCCTAAAATATTTAATATATTAAATTCTTTTGGCCCTTCTACAAATCATGTAAAATCAGGGGGCAGATGGGGAAGGAGTCTCAGGGAGGCAAAACTAAATTCAAGACTTAAATATTTCTATGTTGAAATTTAGTCCACAGTGATATATATACAAACTGACTTCTCATTGAGATGAATATCAATAAATTGACTGACCTGAGAGATAAATATTGATTTTAGCAAGCCCAAGGTCTGCATTTATACCAGACAATTCTTCTTGATATTTCCTAGGATACAGAGTCAATAGATGAATTGTTATATTTACATTCTGAATAATTTCATGAGTCTGCAGGAAAGTAAGGTTTTTCATTCTGTTTTGGAGAAGTACTGACCAATTTAGATCTGTATTTTGTGAAATGCTTTCTAAAAAATACCCAAATGGAATATCGCTGTATTTGTTGTTCTGATATTTGATTCACATTAATAACACTGAATATCATTCCCAATTCACTGCTGTTATTTATATTCAATATCTTTCCATTTAACATATTTCTTTTAATATGTTTCCATTATATTCACAAGACTTTGACATGAAGCCAAAACATATGGTCACTTAAGCTAGCCAAGAAAAAAAATAAAATTTAGCCATTATTTAGCCATAATTATTGCTTGTAAAACCAATTTATTGTCCTGAATTCTGAATCCTAACTATCATTTTTTCAGTCTCCATTCCTTTCTTTTTTCCTGGTTACTTATACTGTCTGCTTTACTTCACTACACATAAATCTTTCTGAATCTCAAAGTTAAAGAGCATTAAATAGATTCCCTGAACCTTAATGCTGAGAAGACATTAATAAAAAACAGGATGTCCATGTAATGTAACTTGTCACTATTCACCCCAAATCCTCCCTGGTGGATTCCCATGAGGAAATGGTCATGCCACATTTATACATTTTTTTGTTTAAGCTGTTCACCTAACCTTTAGAGGACTTAATTAAGTACGTCTAAAAATAACAGCATATACTTCATAGAAATTGAATTTTCCATTAAAAGTTACCAAAATAGGGGCGCCTGGGTGGCTCAGTGGGTTAAAGCCTCTGCCTATGGCTCAGATCATGATCCCAGGGTCCTGGGATCCAGCCCCGCATCAGGCTCTCTGCTCAGCAGGGAGCCTGCTTCCTTCTCTCTCTCTGCCTGCTTCTCCGCCTACTTGTGATCTCCCTCTCTGTCAAATAAATAAATAAAATCTTCAAAAAAAGATTTAAAAGTTACCAAAACAAATGGATAAAAGCTTGCATAGCTGGAATGAAAAACAAAGTGAAGATGTCAGCTAAAGGGAGATAAAAGATGGAAAGAAAATTACTGTGTCATCAAAAAGATAATGAAGTTTAAAAGAAATAAAAAAAGATGAGTACATTTGTAGAACATAAAAAAACAGTTTGTCTAGAGCCAATAAAAAGAAAGAAACTTTGTTGAAGGAAATGTCACTAATTAAGTATTGTTAAAGCTGAAATGAACATTTTATATTGTGTTTTTATAGGCTAACAATTTTTTTTAAAAGGTACTTAAATAAGCAATATCTAGCCTTCCACAGATCAGGGTACAGACTATATGACATTATCTCTACAGGAATACAACCTAATCATGTGGTGCTATGATACCATGAGGCAAAGTGAAAATGCATTTTGGAAGAGACCTTGAATTTGTATGCTACATACAAAAGGAAGCAAATGCATTTTTTAATCCATAGAAAGGATTAAAAGGCAACCCCTTTGAAAGTAATCTACAAAGAAACAAAAAAAACCAATTCTATCCCAACCATTCTAGCCTGAGATTAGTCTCATTATTAGCAGAAGTTAAAAATTATAATTATAACCCAGAAATAAACCCACAATTCTATGGTCCATGAATCTTCAACAGAGCAGGAAAGAACATGCAGTGGGAAAAAGATAGTCTCTTCAACAAATGGTGTTTGGAAAACTGGACAGCAATATAGAAAAGAATGAAACTGAACTACTTTCTTACACCATACACAAAAATAAGCTCAAAAGGGATTAAAGACCTAAACGTGAGTCCTAAAACCATAAAAAAGTCCCAGAAGAAAGCCCAGGCAGTCAACTCTTTGACATCAGCAAGAGCGATTTCCTTCTAGCTATGTCTCCTGAAGCAAGGGAAACAAAAGCAAAAATAAGCTCTTGGGACTACATCAAAATAAAAAGCTTCTGCACACCAAGTAAACAATCAACAAAACTAAAAGACAACCTATTGAATGGAAGAAGGCATTTGTAAATGACATAGCTGATAAGGATCAGTATCTAAAATCTATTAAAGAATGTATCAAACTCAACACCCCAAAAAACAAATAACCCAATTAAAAAGTGGGCAGAAAGCTTGAGCAGACATTTCTCCAAAGAAGACACAGAGATAGCCAACTAACACATGAAAAGATACTCATCACTATCAGCAGGGAGATGCAAATGAATGCTACAATGAGATATCACCTCTTACCTGTCAGAATAACTAAAATCAACAAGAACAAACAAGTATTGGAGAGAATGTGGATAAAGGGGAACCCTCTTGCACTGTTGGTGGAATGCAAATTGGTGCAGCCACTGTGGAAAACAGTATGGAGGTTCCTCAGAAAATTAAAAATAGAACTGCCCTGTGATCCAGCAATTGCACTAGTAGATCTTTACCCAAAGAATACGAAAATACTGAATCAAAGGGATACATGCACCTCGATGTTTATAGAAGCATTATCTTCAATAACCAAATTATGGAAAGAGCCCAAGGGCCCACTGACTGACGAATAGATGAAGAAGTAGTGGTCTGTGTGTGTGATGTAGATATGTATGTATCTATCTATCTATATATAATGAAATAAAACTCAGCCATAAAAACTAATGAAATACTGTCATTTGCAATGACATAGATAGAGCTAGAGAGTATAAGCAAAATAAGCTAGTCAGAGAAAGAGAAATACCATAGGATTTCACTCTTTTGTAGATTTTACAACACAACAAATAAGCGAAGGGGGGAAAAATGAGACAAACCAAGAAACAGACTATAGAGAACAAACTGATGGTTGCCAGAGGAAGGTAAGTGGAGGTATAAGGGAAATAGGGGATGGGGATTAAAGTGTACACTTACCATGATGAAAAAAAAAAAAAGAAAATGATAAAAATCATAATTGTCATAATTATATTAAATTGTATTTTCAAAATATAACCTTATACTGCAAGACAGTGTACTAACAAGTAATGGTGAGATGTTACTTGTCATAAGACTGACAAAGATGAAAATGCTACCAATAAACAGTGTGGGGAAATAGAGTTGCTGTAGTGTAGAACATGAACATCTTTGTGAGGGAACAACATGATGGCAGCAGTGAAATGTTAAATATAAATATTCTTTAATCCATCAAGCCCATTCCTAGAAGTTCATTCTAAATAGAGATTATAATGAGATTATAACACTACTACTTATAGTAGTGTTGCTTGCAATAGCAAAAAAACAAATCAAACAAAACAAAACAAAACAAACAGCAAACAAAACAAAACAAACAGCAACAACAAAAAATGAACCTAAATGTTTCATCAATGAAACAGAGTTCATTAAATGGGATGGTCAGTATCCTTTAACAGTGGAGATGCCTTATTCATTGATATGTCTTAAGGAGATCTTAAGAAAAATAAAATTTATATATACATTAATCATGTTTGTATATACATATGTATTTGCAAATGTGTGTGTGTGAATTTCATTTTTCTTCTTTTATTACACCTTTTTGCATTTGCATTTTATACAATGAGCATATATTTACTTTTCTAAACAGATAGAATAAAAAATAAAAAGAAACAAGATATTGTATTGTATACATGGAATCAAGAAGCAGAGATAGAATGACCTGCTTCAAGGTTCACAGTTAGTTAACAACAGGACTAGTACTAAGGCTCAGCTTACTATGCTACCTCAACCTGCATCCAAGGAATAATAGAAAGGTTTGAGTTTGTCCCCCATTAACATGCATTAATATACAAGATTACACTGCGCTATTAACACTTCCATTTGAAAACAGACAAGAAAGAGTCAAACAAGAGGGTAAGACAACCATAACATAAATCCTAGAGATCATCATTAATTCAACTTTGAATTTTTTTATATGACGACTATAGAGTTCACTCTGTGCCTATTATATTAGCAAAACCTCATGTTGCTGATAGCCAGCAAAGGAACCTCAAATAAAGTAATATACAAAAAAAATGTAATATATAAAATTATATTTAATTATTAACATATAAGTACTGTATATAATACATAATTATAAATTAATATGTAAATATTACATATTAACATAATATATAATATATTAAAAAACATTATATAAAACACAAGAAAAAACTGAGGCTCAAGCCTGATTTCTTCAAGCTCACAATAAAATAGAATACCTTGTAAAATTGGAATTATAATTGAAATGGCAATCAAAGGAGTATAGAACATATTACATCTATCAATGGTGCATGTCATTCAAAGACAAATATTTATTAAGCATCTGAAGCTTCAACTCCAGCCTGTTAATGTTTATTGGTGTCACTCTTTTGCTTTTGTAGACAGTTCAACAACTGACAGTTCTACAATTTATCTTTATATCTCCTCTGTCTCCATATCAGCACCACAGAACACAAATGATTTATCTGCCTAAAGGAAAACCACTCTAAGTCCCAAATGTAGATACTCGATTTAAAAAAAAAAAAAAAAAGAGGTAGGGATGCCTGGGTGGCTCAGTTGGGTATGGTCATGATCAGTTCTGGGATGGAGCCTCGTGTCAGACTCCCTGCTCAGTGGGGAGTCTGCTTCTCCCTCTGCTCCTCCCCACTGTTTGTACTTTCTCTCTCTCAAATAACTAGAGGAAATCTTTTTTTTTTAAGTATCTTAATGTCATATTCCCTCTAAGACTTTTACCTGTGAGAATTTACAGGATCATGGCATACAATCAAAATAAGGTAATACACATATTGGGGCGCCTGGGTGGCTCAGTGAGTTAAAGCCTCTGCCTTCAGCTCAGGTCATGATCCCAGAATCCTGGAATCGAGCTCAGCAGGGAGCCTGCTTCCTCCTCTCTCTCTGTCTGCCTGCCTCTCTGCCTAATTGTGATCTCTGTCAAATAAATAAATAAAATCTTTTAAAAAATAAGTTAATACACATATTAACAAAGTCAAAATTCATAATTAAATAAAACAAAATTGCATTAAACAACACTTAAATAAAGTACCAGAAATACGACCAAATATTTAGGCATAACTGGGGCAAAAGTGGTGCTAACAGTGTTAGCACTAAATTTAGTGTTAGCGCTAAATTTTACTTTCACCTTACTAATGGCTCAGTTATCCTAACCTTGCCCAGATGTCACAGGATTTAACTCTGTGACTTAATAGAGTCAATGAGAGGGGGCTGCCAATACAAGAGTTTTCTCTGCCAGGATTTTGCCTCAATTGAATATACAGCCCAGGGAATCAGAAAGGCCAATGTTTACCTAGTTAGTCACAGGATGACTTGTGGGGGGTATTTATAAATGAAATAAATCATCTATGGCTCTCGCAGTAGAGCAGAGGAGATTCGAAAGTACGTCACAACTTACTCAGATCCATATACCAGGGAACACCTATGACTCAGTCTCCTGATTTGTCTAGAAAGGAGCACTAGGTATTCCTTAAGGTGACTAAACCCCTTGGATAATGTCTTAGCTTGGACTGCTATAAACAAAATGTCATAGAGTGGGTGGCTTTAACAACACATATTTATTTCTCACATTTCTGGAAGCTGGTAAGTCTAAGATCAAGGTATAAACAAATGCATTTTCTGCTGAGAGACCTCTTCTTTTGCAAACTCGTGTCTTTTCACATGGCAGAGCTAGGACAAGAGCTCTTGTCTTCCTTCTCCTTAAAAGGACAATAATCCCATCATGACAGCCCAACACTCCTGACCTCATCAGTATCTAAAAACCTCCCAAAGGCACCACCTCTAAATATCATCCCACTGGGGAATGGACTTCAACATATACATTTGGGAGCTGAGGGAAGGACATAAACATTTAGTCTGTAATAGATTACAAGTCCATTCCCAATTGGTTATTGCATACCAATCAGAATGGTTTGTTTCCTGGGACACAAAACAATTTTGGCTGAGGGAGAGACTGGAAAGGAAAGCAGAGGTGCTTACTCCCTCAGACCTGGAAGAAATAACAAGGCTGTAAGTGCTTACTTCCAACACAAATGTTACCTAGGGATGACATAATCACAGTATAATTCAAGGGACAACAAGAAAGCTTCCCAACTACACTGTTTTCCCCACACAAATTCAAATAATCATTAGGTAGAAAGTAAACATTCCAGGAAAAAATGGGGGGGGGCAGGATGATTACCAAACATTTCAACTTAGGTTAATTGTGTTTACTCAGATTTTTCCCAAAGTTAAAATTCATGGGAGAGATTTTTGATGAAAGGAACTGAAGAAAGAAAAGGTAGTTTTGGATTGGGAATACTACAGAGAAAAGAGAGCATATGTACAGGGAGGGCACTGGGCAGCCAATGACAAACAATAGGAAAGCATGTATGTGAGGAATCACGGATGGCCAGAAGGAAAAAGAAAAGGAAGACAGAAATGTGTGAGGGAAAATGTGAACTTTTAGATTCTACTGATTAGCCCGGCTCTCTCCCTGCATGAACTAAAGTGCAGCACTCACTGAACACTTGCAAAGAACCGAGCACCCAGAAACCTTGAGATGCACCATGGTGCAACACAGCCAAGAACAGAAAAAAAGTGCGGGGGGGGGGGGTGCTTGGTTAGGACTCAGAAGACTGTATTAATCTGGTGATTCTGGGATGTCACATTCCTTCTCTGGGGCCTTGTTTCCAAATTGCACTCTCTCAGGAAGGGTTTTTCAATCTTAGAACTATTTATATTTTTAATCAGATAATTGTTAGCTGAGGAGGTTAACCTGTGCATTGTGGGATATGCAGAAGCATCCCTGGCCTTCATTCACTAGATACATTAGCATTCCTCCAGTTATAACAACGAAAAATGTCTCCAAATGCTGCCAAATGTCCTGTAAAAAACAGCCTCTCTCAGTTGAGAACCACTGCCCTGCTACTTGAATTTTTTCATTCTTTAATTGTATGTGTTTAATATGCCAAAGTAATATATAGTAAAGCAGTAAAGAGCATAACATCTATAGTCAGAGTACCTGGGGTAAAATCTCTCTTTACCACTTGGAAATTACTTTTGGCAACTTATTTAATTCGTTTGTAAAATGAGACCTGTAATACTACCTCAAAGTGTTCATTAGGGGATCAATGTATATAAAGTACCAAGAACAGCAAGTTCCTCTTTGCACACAATTTTGTAAGTGTAGCTATTTTAATTATTATAGTCCCAATCTTTCACCTACAACATTGGGCTGGTACTCTGATGACACATAGAGGATTCTTTTGACTTGCTTCCCCAGATTAACCCCCCATATCAAACATGTAATATGCAAAGCTACCCTTTGGAGGAAATGTCTAGACTGAAAGCACCATGGGAAGAAGAACAGATTTATGAATTCAGTTCTTTGTGTTCAAGCCTCTAGCATAAGACCTGGTACATAAGACACATTCAAGAAATAGGTGCTAATGGATAGACCAACTGATACAAGAATGATGTAGAATACAGATAATTTCAAATGTATTGCTTGAGATTCCAAAAAGCCTAAAAGTGAGTAAAGACTTATTTATATCTGATAGTACCCTTTACGCCAAAAGATAAAATCATATCCCCAAAAAATCGTAACCATGTACTTGAACTTTACAGAATAGCATTACTTTGATATCAGTAGTAGCTATGAGAACAAACTACTCTTTAACCATATTTCTTGCAACACTGAGGAACCAATAAAGAGAATAAAAAATTAATTTGACTGCATCTGCAGCTTGTGCCCCACTCTCCATTAAAGACACTGGATTCCTGGGAACCTGAGTGCCTCAGTTGGTTGGGCAACTGCTTTCGGCTCAGGATATGATCCTGGATCATGGGATCCGGGATCAGGCCCACATTGGGTTCCCTTCTTGGTGGGGAGTCTGCTTCTTCCTCTGACCTTCTCCCCTCTCATGCTCTCTCTCTCTCTCAGATAAATAAGTAAATTCTTTTAAAAAATAAAGACACTAGATGCTTAAATTCTAATATAGCTGTTCAAATCCCTCTGCCCTCTTCTCTCATGCTCTCTTGCTTTCACTCTCTCTCACTCTCTCTCTCCTTGCCAAACAGTTCTACAAAGGAAATGGAAAAACTGAGAGTAGAAACTTGTGAAATATAATTCTCCCAGCAATAAGGATTTTATTGTCAATCTAAAAACAGCTGACACTGCCTGAAAGTAGGACCATAAAAATAAAATACAGCACACATCCCCATTTGCCTACACTTGAAGGAAATGAGACATTCTCACAACTGTTATGGCAGTGAATGTTAGCATGTTTGGTGGTTTGCAACAATGGAAAAAGGGGGGCAGAGGGGGAGATCTCCTGAGCCTTAGGATACCTCCTTGGTTTTCAAACTGAAACAGCTTAATTTAAGAAGCTATACGTTGAAAATACATCTTCATAATGAAAATGTAGTTCAGCTTCTTTATAGTTCTTATTCAAAAATCATTATCTGCTAGTTATAGGAACAGAGAAGTAATCTTGCACTAAGATTGTTGAAGTCATTTCCTTTTTACTTTCAAAATTAAAATTCTTCAGAGTCAAAATTTTTTATTCCCTCTCTTATTGGTCTCCCCAAATATTCTAAACCTTCACAACTCTTACCTCTATAGAAACCTTTCTATTTCCCTGAAAAATGTAGTCAACTATGCAATAAGTGCATCAATGTCCTGATTAGAAATGTATCTGTAATTCAGATCTTCTCAGATTAGCTATTTCTAATCTCCTAAAGGACTGTGATCTATCAAATATTCCGTTTCTACCCAAACCTATACCCTCCTTCTTCTCACTGGACTCTTTTCTTCAGAATCCAAACCTGCATAAATTTTTCTAATCATAAACTTTTCCTCTGAATGTCCCTCTAGATTCTCTCTGACTATTGCTCTATTTATGCATTCCTTCAGAGTTAACATCTTAAAGGAGTAATCTGTGCTCTTTTTCACAGCCTCATTATCAACATGAATCTATCCATTCTAATGTAGCCTCTGATCCCATTCACTAAAGTCATTGTGGAGGCCAGTAACAAATCCTACATTTCCAAAATCTATATTCTTCATGTGACAAATACAAAACAATTACCTGATGAGAATTATTAGGCTTTTCCTTCTCCAACCAAAGATGTATAGTTCTGCCCTGTTTCTCTTACCTTCCCTCTAAAGAAGATTCTTTCTTGCCAGATGGGTTTCTTTGGGATTTTATGATGGAGGATCAGGAAGGAAGAGGTAGGAATACATGCTGAAATGTAAAGAGCTAAAGATGGTGGAGGAAATCTGGGAGAACATTTTTTGAAAAGGTGCTATAAGAGCAGTAATACTGAGAGAAATAGATGAAACAGAATAAAGAATGTGATTATAAATTTGCCTATAATATAGGGAAATAAATGGAAAACCAAGTTGTTTTGAAATTATTTTCCATAATGCTCATTTTTTTTATTATGACATTTCTCAGAGAGTGGACAATTGTTACATTTATCATATCTGATTTTTCGTCATTTGACATGACCAATTAAACCTCCCTGAAGGTCTTGATTTTCTTCACTCCTATCATTTTTCTTCGATTTTTCTCTGACCTAGTTTTGTATCTCTAGCATCCTGATTAATACCATAAATGAACTTCTCTTCTCTCCTATCCAAAGAAGTCCATGATTGGAGGGTGACCTAAATTCTCTCCCCTCTTCATTAAGCCACCCCCGCCCTTGCAATGAGAATATACTTGTTATGAGCTGAACTGAATCCTCACAAAAGTCATATGTTTAGATACTAACCCCCAGTACCTGGGAATGTGAATGTATTTAGAGACAAGGTCTTAAAAAAAAAAATGGTGAAGTCAAAATGAGGTCCTCAGAGTGGGCCTTAATCCAAACTTACTGGTGTCATAAGAAGAAATTTAGACACACAGAAAGACACCAGGAGAAGGACCATGTTAGGGCACATCAAGAAGCAAACAGAGAAAAAAGACCATGTTAGGACACAAGAAAGCAGCCATCTGCAAGCCAGAGAGAGACATCTTAGAATGAAAACAACCCTTGAACTTAAGGCTTTAGACTCCAAACTGTGAGAATATATATTTGTTATTTAAGCCACCTAGTGTATGGCATTTTGTTACAGCAATCCTAATGATACAATACTTAAATATTTGTTTTGGTATTAGACCAAATAAAGATTAAGTTACTACTAAAGTCTGATTCTAATTCTGTATTCTGAAACAAACTTACACAATACTAAAGCTGAAACTTCTTAGAGAGAATTTAGTTGTTTTTTTCATTTTGGGGGTGTAGTAGTTTTTCATCTTCTGAGGGTGACTAGATTCCTTTTTAACACTTATGCAAGCCAGAGTCCCTTCCTCAGCATAGTGAACATTAGAACATATACATAACTTTGTGTAAATTTTATCTTATTTGGAATTGATTTTATTCTCATATAAATAAAATTTTTAATAAATTTTTATAAGAATAATTTTTTTGAAATTTATGACTAATTCTCTAATTTTTTCATGAAAAAATTAAAAGTCACTTTCTGAAATAAAAGACAATGACTTGCATTGGTTAAATAAAAAGAACACTAATCTGGCTCTACAGCAAATTTCAGTAAGAAACCTGATTTAAAAGTTTTAGTTTACTTTAATACATCAGTATCTTGGATATTCAACAGATTTATGACTTTGTTGTAGTTTGAAAGCAGGAGGAAGTGAAAAAACCTAGCTTACTATATAAGACAGCACTGCCATATTACCAGAATCAGAATTAGAATAACTATTACTCTCTTTGCCAGTCAAGGATAGGATTGTGTGAAGAAACAAAACACTTTCCAAGTCCTTTTGAAGAAATTCTAGTCACATCATTTCCACCAGTCAATAAGGTCACCTTTGGCAAGCACTGCATCACTGATCCTGTCTATTTCAATGAGAAAATAAAATAAATCCATATTTTGATGTTAAGGTCATTGAAGCAGGGGTAACTTTCAAAGAAGTTTTTCTGTACTTTGATATATTCAAAGATTTCTGCCAATGGATAAAATGACAGGACTGTCAGTCTCACCTCCAGGCTCTAGAAGCACTAGGCCTGGAATTAGAAAGTTTGTATATTTGTCAACTCTGTCTACCTCTCATGATATGAAAACATGGCCAAAAGAGCTCCTTCTTTTCAGTATCATTGACAGGCAATGTAAGTATCTTAAATCAGAAGATCTGCCCTCCTTTCTTGATCCAAATCATCTGACAGTGAGCCAGCCTACAAATATATTTTTCCCTGTCAACTTTTTTTGTCACTTGGGCTTTTTTTTCTCTCAAAACAAATAAACCTTCTGTTTAAAGTTTAGTCAAACACTTAAAAAGGCAGCAAACTTTTTGCTACTCAAAAATTTTATATTATGCTTGAATTTGTGACAATTTCTTGAAAAGACAATGACTGAAAAATCTGGCTTTGAAAAAAAATAAATAATCTGACTTTGAAGAAACTGGCATCATTCATAATAAACAGAATTCTTTTTAAGACTGCTGACTGGGTCTTTGATACAGTACATCCTAATGTCAAAAGCAATGAAAAGTCAAAATGATGTGGCTTCTTCAAAGTAGGAAATCCAGATGGTAGCCAAGCCTGTTGATGTTTCATTGGGGTGCAAAAAGCTAAGATGTTTTTTGCCCCTAGTCGAAGGCTTTCTCATTGAAGAAATTCTCACCATTTTGAAAGTGTCTATGGTCACTGACATTTTTAAAAGTAACTCAAAAATTAGAACATTCTTTTTGATAGTTTTAGTTTGTACATAAATTAGAAAACCAGCGTTTGGTAGCACAGAAAAATAAAAGTAGTGTCATCTGATTTTATACTGAAAGAAAAATGACACAGTTGTAAATTCCTCCTACTTCAGGGTATCAGAAAAAATGTCAGCAAATCTGATGTGTATATTTGTTGAAGATCCTGTTTCCATTTTCTTTTGTGGCTTCAATCACAAATGAACTCAAAAATTTCAAGAAGACCATGCCAAGTGTCTCCAGTTTTATTTCGCTTCTCATTCTTAGCAATGCCCTAAGTGAA